>NC_046369.1:39443495-39530995 GCF_011125445.2 Fundulus heteroclitus | reverse complement strand
GAGAGAAGACACACAGGATACAGAGAGAGAGACACATAACAATAGAGAGACAGAGACATATATATATACACATATACATATATATATACATACACACATATACATATATATATATATATATATATATATATATATATATATATATATATATATATATATATATATAGTGTGCGATTTGCAAAAATAAAACAGAGGTGGGGGGGATAATTTCAAGCGTTTTATAAATGAACATAACGACAAGGTTATGTGGCCTGCATGCTGTCTGGCTGGAGACAGTATGTAACCTGTCCTGGGTGGGAGGGTGGAGAAATCGGCTGCTGCTGCTTCTTGTCTTGTGACGCTGCCTGCAAATCTTCATCATCCACCAAAGTTCGTCCTGTAACATTACCATGGCTGTTTGTCCCGTCATCTACTCATGACCTTTTCTGTTGATTTTTCGGGCTGAAATATGACAAAATACTTTGGGAGTGGGTATTAGTTTACTTTAACTGCTTTGAGCAGAAAACGTATTAATACTCTTTAAAAACAGACAACAAAAAATTAAATTAACAAATGTGAAGGACACAAGACATGTATTTATATTAGGGCTGTCAAATGATTAAAAATTTTAATTGATTAATCACATAATGTCGATAGTTAACTCGAGATTAATTGCAAATTATTTGCATGTTTTATCCTTTTATTTCTGAAAGTGAAATAGCCTGTTTGGGCATTTTAATATGCAATTTTGCAATAAATGACATTAATAAAATACATGCTTGTACAAAAAATATTTTTATTTTGTTATTTTTCAAGCACTTTTGAGAATTGGAATGAAAACAGCCTAGTGCCAAATGTTAAACTCTGGACTATGATGACTAAATGACTAATCATGACGCGCTGATGTTTAGACAATGTGTAAATGTCATGATATTTTTCTAGGATGAACCCAGACACAGCACACACACACAGAGCTAGTTCTTAGGAGTGAGTTTATTGAATAGTGTGGAAGATGAATGATGATGGAACCCAGAGTCTTACAGCAGACGGAGGTGTAGGGTGCAGAAGCTGGCTGGCAGGAGGCGTGTTGATAGACTGACCGGGAGGAACTCTGGAGACGAAGACTTGAGACCAGGACGGAGCATCTGAGCCGAGGACTTGAGACCAGAACATCAGAGCCGAGGACTTGAGACCAGAACATCAGAGCCGAGGACTTGAGACCAGAACATCAGAGCCGAGGACTTGAGACCAGAACATAAGAGCCGAGGACTTGAGACCAGAATATAAGAGCCGAGGACTTGAGACCGGAACAGCTCACCAGGAGTTGAGAACAGGAGTAGGAACTTGAGAGCAGAACGGAACCCGGGAGTCGTGAACAGGAGTTGAGAACTTGAGTTGGAACAGAGCTGAGCTGGATCTAGGCAGAGACTGGAACAAAAACAAAGCTGACGGAAAATCTATTGGCTGACTGGAACAAAAAACAAAGTTGAAGAAAGTCTTCTGGCTGACTGAAACAAAAACTGAGCTGACAAGGATTCTGGCAGAGCCAGAGTGGGAGTGAACACTATGGACCAGCGACGAGAACAGAATGAGGTGAGTCTTATAAAGAGGTGAACACAGGTGGCAACAGATCAGGGGTAATTGCAACCTGACAGGTGACGGGAATAAAGACTAATTAGTGTCCAGAGGTGTGACTAATAGCTGAGCGAGGGAGAGCTGAGTGAACTGCAAAATAACAAAGAAGCCAGACAAAACTTAGACCATGACAGTAAATAAATACCATGCCGATATATTTTTTTGCCTCTTAAACAAAGTTAGACATGGTATTAGGCATATACACATAAATTAATAAAAATTTTGCATTTCAATAAAGTCATAAGTTTTATTGTTCGTTTTTTCACTCTCTCTCACACATCTAATTCTGAACTTTCACACCAACAACAATATTTTTGCTTGCTGTTTATATCCATATTCGTAGAGTTTAAGCCTGGAAAAAGGTTTTAAATTTCCAGGTCATTCTAGTCTTACACTTTGCTTGCAACTGGGCAGGAGCTTAATACCCTGAATGAGACTGTTTAGCAACTGTTTAGTAACTCCAGGTCCTTCGTTTGGCAACGTGAGTCAGCCTTAGTTTGTCAAATACAGAGAAAACAAATTAATAAGCATTAAAGTGCGGTTTATGGGTTGGGTTTCTGCAATGTTATCAGCATGTTAAAAACTCATCTTCAGAACCAATCTCTGCTCAAAATGGTTATCTGATTGAACTTGACTTTGTAAAGTGCCTTGAGATGACATGTTTCATGATTTGGCGCTATATAAATAAAATTGAATTGAATTGAATCTGGTGATCATACCAAGTAATCTACTTTCAGCAGTTATCACCAGTTATTGCACCGTAAACTGCAGAAAATACGTGCAGACATAGTTGCTCCGTCTATCTTTACCACCGTCGGCTCCTATGGCGGAGGGATATTTCAGCTGGATACACTCAAAGTGTCTAGTGCAGGCCGGTCTCTTAATAACCACTGTTTCAGGAGAGCACGGCGGCGAAAAAAACATTAGGGAACGGTGTGTGTGTTTTGAAGTGCAATTAATGGCGACAAAAAAAAATGTTGGCGTTGTGGTTAACAAAGTTAACGCGTTAAAACGGACAGCCCTACTTTATATACACATTTTTAAAAATCCATAATATTACTTATTCAGACCAGAGAGGGGGAGGAATGTTAACCTGACAACAGCCAGATGCATGTCTCGCTCCGCCTAGCTCCACTCACATACATCTGGGACACCGCCATAGGAATTGCCTTTATTGAAGGCTGGGCCTTATCAAAACTTCTTGCATATGATTGGATAAGCCACTTGTCTGTCATCTTTATCGACGTGCTATTTCAACCACTCACACCGAAGCTAACCCATGACGCTGATGAGAGCGACGCAGAAAAAAAAAAATTATTGACAGTGAGCTGACAGGAAGAGGGGGAAAGACAGGCGGCAAAGCGCCACAGGTCGGAGTCGATCTCGGGCCGACCGCGTTAACGACTAAAGGCCTCCTAATATGGTTCGCGCTAACCGTTCCGGGGCGCATTCGCGTCTGCAGCGGACGCGCCCCGTAAAACAAAACTTGCCAAATCCGGTCGGAAGAAGGGCGAAAACATTGTTTCCACCAACAAAAGCCTTCAGAGGCGTTCTCTGATGTTCTTTTAATGAAACATTTAGGTAGATTGGACAACACGGAAGAAATAGGAGCATCAATATTAACGCTTGCTTCCTCGACGAGCCGCCATTGCTATCAAAACAGTCTCACGTCATGGTCGCGTCTCCACTACGTGACATCTATGAAATGCCAGCCCTGCGTCCTGATTGGCCAGACCATAAAATTGGTTGGAGAAATCACTTTCAACGGGCGATGTCCCAGATGTATGTGAGTGGAGCTAGGCGGAGCGAGACATGCATCTGGCTGTTGTCAGGTTAGAGGAAAGTATCCCCCCCCAGGGATAAAACATGAATGACCAGAGGGGGGGGGGGGGTGTTAAATCCCCCCCATCCCCCCCGGCAAATAGCACCCAGTATATATATATATATATATATATATATATATATATATATATATATATATATATATATATATATATATATATATATACACACACAGTATATATACACTATATATATATATATATATATATATATATATATATATACACAGTATATATACAGTATATATACAGTATATATATATATATATATATATATATATATATATATATATATATATATATATATATATAGTGTGGACCCAAGAAATTGAAATTGAAAAATATGTGGAACGCTACGCTATACAAATCCTGGGTAAAACTAAGTCACTGTAATGGAAAACAGTTCACTGGGAATATTAGATGTGATCTGGTCAAATGTATATTCGCTTAAAAATTAAACTGTATGTCACCAGTCAATATCTCTATTCATCTAAATTGGCAGGAAAGTGGCAGATCTGACATCCAAAAAACATGGTGCTTTCCCAACAAAAATAATTCCATCATAAATAAATCAGATGCAGGAATTAGATACAAATGTAGACAATCCTTTTATTGACCCTAATGAAGAGTGAGGCTAATTTCATACATTTCCAAAATCTGTTTTAAGGTAAAAACTCCTTCAGCTGGATCCAGTCAGATTTTCTTGTATCTACTCTCCTTTCAATTCTTGGACATCATTAAACAAAACTACTGAATGAGAATTATACCTGACAGGGAGAACCTTTCCTGAATAACATGGTTGCTATGCAAGCATTTCATTGGTGTCGTTAAAGAATGGGCCTTGATTATTTATTATTTCACACCTTTCTGAAACAGAGCTTTATATATATATATATATATATATATATATATATATATATATATATATATATATATATATATATGTATATATATATATATATATATATATATATGTATATATATATATATATATATATATATATATATATATATATATATGTATATATATATATATATATATATATATATATATATATATATATATACACACACACAGTGTTGGGAGTAACGGATTACATGTAATGACGTTACGTAATTTAATTACAAAAAAAGAGTAACCGTAATTCGTTACAGTTACAATGAGAAAATATGTAATTCAGTTACAGTTCCGAAAATATTAAGAATTACAAATTTAGTTACATTTTTTAAAAAATATAAAGAAAAACCTTTGCAAAATATGTAATGATATTTTTATTGCTTCGCGCCCTGTATCGCCGTTTCCTGCTACGACTCCTTGTCTCTATCACTCTGATGAGCCTTCTGAAAGAACAGCAAGCGAGCAAACGTTTCACGGTTTTATTTCAGCTCAAGCAGCGCATCAAAAATGACAGCCTTCAAGCTTGTTGACAGCCACCTCTTGTTATTCACACACAACAATAAACCGTGAGAGCTGACGTTTGTTGTGAAACTGCAAAACTTTGTCCTAAGCGGAAAATCAAACGCGCATCTACACAGCTCAGCGTTCACAGTGTTGCGTTCGTTAGCGTCGGAAAGCTATGGTGCATTCAGGAGCATGGGACATTTCAGTTTTACAACGAAAAAGGCAGAAAACGGAACAGTACTTAACTCATACAATAATGTATTTATCCAGAAACAGTGTGGGCTTTCTTACAATACTGAATGCTCTATAATTGTATTTCTGTTATTTTTGACTATGCACATCTGCTAGCTTTTTATTCTAAAAAATCTATAATATTACAGCAGCAAATTATCAAAGTTTTTCAAGCAATACAGTCATACAAGTGTCAATTCCCAATTCCGCTTTTTTAAGGTTCACATTCAATTCTCAAAAATTAAATGTTGAACATGGGTCAATACTCATTAAAACCTTAAAGTAATCAAAAAGTAATCAAAGTAATTAGTTACATTAGTAAAAGTAATCGAAAAAGTTACACTACAATTACATTTTAAACAAAGTAACTTGCAACTGTAACAGATTACATTTTTAAAGTAACTTACCCAACACTGTATGTATATATATATATATATATATATATATATATATATATATATATATATATATATATATATATATATATATTAGGGCTGGGCAACGATTAAAATATTTAATCGCGATTAATCGCCCTGATTAATCACGATTAATCGCATTGTATTTACAAACTCCGAGAATGAATTCAAAAGTAGTTTAAAGAGCACTTTTATTTTAATGTTCTGCTGCCATATGAACAAAAGTGTTGTAACATTTGTAGCACTTATCAGTAACACATATTTAGTGTAAAGCTCAACTTAAACATGTAAAACAAAAAATAGCAATAATAATAAATTAAAGCTTATTGCCACTGACAGGGAATTCTCTTTATGGGGAAAAAAATCTACCCAAAACAGGCAATTTCTGAGGTAACAGCAGGGAGCAGCATTACCATTTTATGTTCAATACCAAAGTTTAACTTGGCAGTGGTTACAACTAACTTGTTTCTGTCATATTCCATGCTGGAAGAACTTTAAACTGAAATGCTTGCTAACTCGATATGCTTGCGTTGCTTGCGTTTTTTTGACGTTGACACGCATTTTTTTGTTGTTGCTTTCTCGCGTGCATATAGTGAATGGCAGGGAAAAACAGGCAAAAACACATGGATACTTTGAAACGCGAAGCGACTTCACCGACGGTGTCCAAGCAGACCCCCCCCCCGCTCCGCTCCGCTCCGCACAAAACTTGTTCCGTTCGCCAACTCACCGCCTCGCCTAAGCAAATAGCGTACCGCGAGCGAGCTATTTTTAGAAACGTAACGTCACATCACGTGGTACGCAGCAGGGCAAGCTTGCATAGTCCGTCGCTGTTTCGCTGTAAAAGAGACGTGCGTTACCCTTGGTTTTACTCGGTAAATGACTGCTTTTTCCAAATCTAAGACCATGGTTTTTAAACATTGTTGCTATGGAACGGGCAACAGCGACTCGAGGTACGCTAATCGGCCGCATATGAAGGATGTTTTCTTCAAGACTGCCAAGGAGAAATGTGTGCGCTGGGTACACCGGTGCGGTCAGCCTACACAACAGTTCAACCCGGAAAAAGTTACCAAATTCAAGTACATATGTAGCAAGCATTTTGTTGGAGGAAAGGGCCCAACCGAAGAACATCCTGACCCAATTCCAGCGACATCAAGTAGTGAACAGGTAAGAGTATTTTGGTGGCCGACATGTTAATAATGAAGCGCCTGCTACCATGATAGCATATAGGCTATCATGGTAGCAGGCGCTAACATGATACCCTGCTACCAGGATAGCTTACTCGAAAACATTTGAAATAAGACAAACATTAAACATATACCGATCCCTGGACGGATGCCATGATCGCCGCGCAGGAAAAAAAAAACAAAGCTTACCGTTCGATCAAGTCGGCCCGTTTTCCGGTTTTTTAAGCCCTCGACACTCAAGCCATCCTTTGAGCTGAAGGTTGGTGTGTTCTTCGACAGTGCGGCCAGTAATCCGTGCGCCTGGGACATCGTCTTGGGAAAGTTTAACGGCTATAAAGTCGGTCATACCGCTGTTTCTGTTGCGCGTGTAATAGCTGGTTGCTACGGGCGTTCTCTACCTGTATGCCCTACCTAAACGGCAAAAGGGGCGTTGCTCTTGAGACGGTGACGTCACATGCGCGGTACGCTATTCCTGCGGGAAACACCGCCTTCCGCATGTCGGCTTTGTTTTTTTCCGGCCAGCACCTTTCTTACTCTGAATCGAGGTTATTGGCGCATTATCGCCACCTACTGTTCTGATTCAAACTCCTACACCGCAGCAACAGACCTTCACAAAATAAAAGCATGTGAGCAACATGCGTTAACGCGCGTTAAAGAAAATATCGCTGTTAATAGTCTAATGAGTTAACGCGAAATTAACGCGTTAACTTGCCCAGCCCTAATATATATATATTAGGGCTGTCAATCGATTAAAAAAAATAATCTAATAATTACATACTCTGTAATTAATTAATCTAAATTAATCGCATATAATTTTTGCTGTGAAAGTATTTTAAATATTTAAATTAAAATGATTCAATGAATAATCAGCATTAGATACATTAAAGTTCAAAAGCTCTTATTCACATTTCATGCCTTCAGACGTTTTAACATGTGTCGTTGTGGCATATGTGGCACACAGTAACGTAGCGGACACAATGAAAATAAATGAACACTCCCCTCAATATCAACACTTTAGAACAGTAAAGTGACGTCCGCGCTACTTCCGGGTTACGCCGGTAGGCAAAAGGCCTACAGAGGCATTCCAAGTCGTCGGATGTACGTTTCTTTCGTTTACCGAAGGACGAAGAAAGAAATGGATATTTTCAATGAAAAAGGACCCAGGCAGACAATTCTAATGGACTGTAGGAGCCATCATACCCCGACCAAATTTGCAGTCTACACTTCATCTCCGGTAAATACAACTTAATTTTGCACTGGTCATTGTTCTGCTTAAATAATTAAAGCCGCAAGCGGCGTCGATCGGCCCTGCAGCCAAGCGCCTTCACGTACCGCCGGCTGCCAGCAACTGCAGAAGTTGTCACGCATTTTCCCCGCCCGTCCACCGGGCGATACACACGAATGCGTTGGGCAGCACTCGCCCACGACTCACAAAAAATCTAGTGCAGATCGGTCGATGCAGCGAGGAGACACAGCCGTTGAATAATGATAATGCATTTGGCCACCGGACCAGACTAAATCGTTTGGCTAGCACTCACAGACTCGGTATCTGGATGGTATCTGGCAATCTGATACCATCAACCACCAACTTACTCTTAAAACGATCTTGTGACACGTTTTCTAAAGAAGAAAAATACGTGGAGAACTCGTTGTTTGCGTCTGCCGCTGTGTTTGCCTTCTGCCTTCCAGTCCGGCGCGCAGGCGCAAAAAACCTGGATGAAAACAATAGCAGTGAACTACCCTATACGATTAATTTGCGTTATTTTTTTTAATCCGTTATTTTTTTTAAATTAATTAATCAATAATTAACGCATAATTTTGACAGCCCTAATATATATATATATATAAAAAAAAACCAACAACTTCCTGTTGTTTTTTCCTCTCTTAAATTAACTTTTCCCTCTGCATCTTCGCTCTTCTATCTTTGCCATTCTCCCCCCCACACCCCCATCTCCAAACTTCCCCTGTCCTCTGGCCTCTTGTAGCACTTCCTTATCTCCTCCTGCTGAATGAATATGCTGCTGGCTCATTTGCGAACAATCTGTGCAGTCAAAACAAAAGAACACAAAGCTGCTCTAATTCCTCAGCAGAAGGAAGTTTGAAGCAATTACTGGAGAGGAGATTGGACAAAGCCCAAAATGTAAAGCAACAGTAAGAAATATGGAGGTCAGGGTGGAAGGTTTTTCTGTGTGGGTTACAAGGCATCAAAGCTTCTTTGGCTAACTGGGTGAGAAAGCTTTTTTGGGGTAAAGGGCTAGTAGGTGTAGCTGATGATAGTTTCTCTTCACCTGTGGCATATTGTCCGGAAGTTAAGGGATAACTAAATAGTCATTGCCAAGGTTTAGGTCTGCAGTCTGAGAGCGAAGTGCTCCTAACAGAGCACTTCGCTCTCAGACTGCAGGTCTGCTGGTGGTTCCTAGAGTCTCTAAAAGTAGAATGGGAGGCAGATCCTTTAGCTATCAGACTCCTCTCCTGTGGAACCAACTCCCAGTTTTGGTCCGTGAGGCAGACACCCTATCTATTTTTAAGACTAATGTTAAAACTTTCCTTTTTGACAAAGCTTATAGTTAGAGTGGCTCATACCCTGAGCTATCTCTATAGTTGTGCTGTGATAGGCCTAGGCTGCTGGAGGACATCAGGGTCTAATTTTCTCACTCTACTGATTTCTACTGTTCTTCAGTCTACTGTTCTCCAGTTTTGCATTGTATCACATTGAAATGACTGTCGTCATTTCAGCTTTTAACTTTTTGCTCTCTCTCTTTTTCTTCATAGTAGGTACACCTGGTCTGGCGTTCTGTTAACTGTGACATCATCCAGAGAAGACGGCTCACCCGCTACTACCATCTAATGTAGAACAGATTACTAGATCAATGTGTGCTTCTGTGCTTTTTTGTCTCTCTTGTTGTGTCTCTGCTCTGTCTTCCGTAACCCTAGTCGGTCGAGGCAGATGACCGTTCATACTGAGCCCGGTTCTGCCGGAGGTTTTCCTTCCCGTTAATGGGGAGTTTTTCTTCCCACTGTCGCTTCATGCTTGCTCAGTATGAGGGATTGCAGCAAAGCCATGTACAATGCAGACAACTCTCCCTGTGGTTCTACGGTTCCCCAGGAGTGAATGCTGCTTGTCGGGACTTTGATGCAATCAACTGGTTTCCTTATATAGGACATTTTTGACCAATCTGTATAATCTGACCCAATCTGTATAATATGATTGAACTTGATTTTGTAAAGTGCCTTGAGATGACATGTTTCATGATTTGGCGCTATATAAATAAAATTGAATTGAATTGAAAAATTGAACTTCCTAAAATCATGCTCTCTGTAGCAAAGTGGTTTGCATTTTAAAGCAGTAAATATGGCAGTTTTAAAACCATTTTCACTAACTTACTAGGGTCCAATCCTGATCACGTAGAGCAATGAAAATTTGAAATAATAAATAAAAGTAAAGATTTAACAGTTGCATTATTAACAGGGGCATCTGGTGTACTTTGAATCCCTTTTCTGTCCAACCACAAAGTCAATGTGGTTGTTCTGGAAAGGCTAAAAGGCTAAACTGGCTAAATGATGTTTGTAAGAATATGTCTGTAGGTGATAAATATTCAGTGCCTTGCAAAAGTATTCACAACTCTTACACCTTTAGATGTTGTCACATTACAATCAAAGACTTGAGATAATTTTATTGGGATTTTATAGGATAGACCAACACAAATTACTTCATAATTATAAAATGGAAGTAAAATTATACAGGGTTTTCATATTTTCTTTTAACAAATGTGTGCCGTGTTTGGCTCATTTTACTCTAATACCCGAAACTTCAATAGCTTTAACCTCATTAGTAACTAAAGTCAGTCTGAGTGTAATTTATTCTGTTTAGATACAGGTGTTCTCTGAAGTGTGTAGACATCATTATTGAACAAACAGCATCTGAAATAAAAGAGAGCACTGCAGACAGATCAAAGTTTAGATTGCAGAGAAATTTAAACTAGGTTTAGATTGGCCTGCATGTAAAATGTGATGTGTTCTGCACTGAATATGTTTAATATGTTTAAAAGACATTTAAAAACTACTTTGAAATGTTAATACACCGTTCTCTATTTTTACATGTATTTGCGGTGCTTTTATGTTGAAAATCTTCCGAACCAGAAGAAGGAAGTTAAATTGCAAACAAGAGAAAAGCATGCGTGCATCGGCTCAGAGCCGCAACAAGGCAGTTAATCTCTCAGAAAGCAATGGTTTTAAGTGTTGCTCATTGTTTACGGATTCGATAAGATATGTTAATATCTTTTATGGGTATTTTGTGTATAAAAGCAGCAGTAAATGTCGTGGTCTGTGTGACAGCAGTGTGTGCGTGCTTACTTGCTAATTTGCCGCTTTTCTAGCCTGCTGTGAAAATACCTGTTAATATTAAGCAGCTGATACTTTGATACGTTAATACTGATATTTACATGGTTGTTTATTAAGACATTTTCTTGTATCTTTCTTTTCTAGTTTTACACCGAATTCAAGGTAGTCAGAAATGCTGACTAAATGTGTAAGAAGATAATAAAGGAGCAAGCCGCTCACTTCCTGGCTCTTGAATAAGAAGTTTGGCTGGCTGTTTATCTGTGTTTAGGCAAGAGCAAAACACATAGAACAGTACACCATGTGTGGTGGAAAACTAACCTACTGCAGAATACTTGCATCTATACTACATCTACACTAGTCACTGTGAAAGGTGGTAATGTATAACATTTATCCTAGGTAAGACAGAAAAGTTATCATATTAAAAGCTAAATCAAGCTTTATTTAAGTTTGTAGCAGACTTTGTCTGCTTTGGAAAAAGCACAGTAGTACAGACGGTTTGCTTAATCAAACCACTGCTGCAAAATTCTCATTAGTTGCAGTTCAAACAGTTTATCAGGTGATCACGGTATTTATATCTTTTCTCTGATCTCCTTGGCTTAGTGAAAAGAACCATGCATTCTTTTCACTAATGTGTTGTCATACAGGAGTTGTGGTTGCTTAATACCTGGAGTGGTGCAATACACGTCAGGGGAGTAAGATGTGTATGCACAAATTGTGTTCAGACTTTGTTAGTTGCTAAGCAACAAAAAGTTATCCAGGAAGCTTTTCAAGCTGCATATTTGGATGAATGATTTACTAACTTCTGCATAACATGCAGAGATGGCATACAACAGTCAGATCAACAAATTAACATTATCTGCTTAGAAAAAAACTAACATTCACACTGTGTTGAAGTGTTCATTTAATTTATTGTTTTATGGTTTATGTTATGAATCATGTTTATTCGACACATTTCTGGGAAGGTCAGAATTTTTTTCAGATTTGAATGCAATCTTACCACTGAAAGTTGGGTGCAGCCACCAAAAACATGGAATTCAAGGTAGGTCCTGCAAGGCAGATGAAGGTCAAAAAGAACATTACATTTCTTTAAGGAATATTTTCCTTTTTTCTTGGTTTAATCCTGGATTGGAGGAGAAGCCATCAATCTCTCATCTACTGCTATTTTAAGGTAGACTGCAGAAATCCTTAGACCACCCTCTGCTCTAAGCACTAACTTCTCTGGGGTGAACTTAGAGACATTTCCAAACCAGCCATATCATTACTCCACTCCATCTGCCCTGAAGAGTCCCACCAGTCTTAATTTCTTAATGACATCTCTACCATGACATCTAGGGGTCATCTTTACAAACTCAATGCAGACAACCATCTACGTGGTACTGAGTTCCTCCCAGACATTAGTACTCCTCGCCATCATCCTAAGACGGAAGTCAGCCATCCTGCTGAACAAGGTCATTCATCAATGGATGACTGCAAGCTAATTCTTTCATTCACCAGCCACAGCTCCTGAATTTCAAGTGAGGGTTAAAACTTGTTCAGATGGTTAACCTAAAGCTTCCACATTCATCTTAGTGCTTTCTTCCCTACATAAGATCAACACAGTATATTCATCTGTTCCTGTATTGAATCCTGCTGAACCTATCTGCCACTATTAATAAAAGTTACCTCATCAGTGATGGATGGGTTTAAATGTCTTAAGTATCTTAAAGCTATGCTATATGGGACAGTTTTGTCTGGAAACAGTCTCCCACAACAAATCAGTCCATGGTAAAAAGTATAACTAAGATTCACTGAACTTTAAAAGAACTGTAATCACTCACTTTAGAAAGTGAAACACGTTTCTTATATAGAGTTATTACACATCCCTGTGACAGACTGGCGACCTGTCCAGGGTGTACCCTGCCTCTCGCCCTTTGACTGCTGGAGATAAGCACCAGCACCCCTTGTGACCCCAACAGGGATAAGCCTGACGGAAAATAGATGGATGGATGAAGTATAATATTTCAAGCCTTTACTTCTTGTAATTTTGCTGTGATAGTGGCCTTCAGGTAATCTCCATCCTCTTGACAATACCCCATAGATTATCTGAGGTTCAGGAAAGGTGAGTTTGCTGGCCAATCAAGCACAATAACACCATGGTCACTAAACCAGCTTTTGGTACCTTTAACAGTGTGGGCTGCTGAAAACTGTAATTAGCATCTCCATGGGGAGTCACATGGGATCACTGATCAGGATGGCAGCCTGAAGCAGAGCTCCTGAAAAATATCCATTACACACTAATAGTAGCCACCTTGTGTCAAAAGTTAATTTATGACCCTTATGAACTCTATATGACCTTATGATTTATGACACCTGTCACCCCCCTCCTTCCAAAAAATATGATTTATGATTTCCGGACCCCCCCCCCCCTTTCCTTCCTTCCTTCCTTGCTTCCTTCCTGACCCCCCTCCCCTTTTTATGAGACCTCTCACCCCTATGTGAACCCCTCCAGACCCCCCTTACTGACCCCCACCCTGCACACACACACCCATTCCTGCCGCCAGGCCACACACACACACACACACACACACACACACACACACACATACATTACTTCAAGTATTTATTTGCCTATTTATTTAATTATTCTTTAATGCATATGGGGTTGGTCTGGAAATGTGCTTATTGTAGGGTTACTTATTATCAAATGTGTAACTTTAGTTGTATAAACCTTCAGACTTATAGTCTGCATTTGCAGGATAGGAATCTTTGCTCTTGAGGGGGGCAGTTTGTTAAAGCCCCATTGCGCCTGTTCGAGGCGTCAATGCGTCTGAAGTTTATTCAATCAGATCTGTAAAACCCTGCAGGACACTTCACCGTGTTCTTAGAATCAAACGGTTTCCACCCCACCGCAACCGGGCCAGGTGTTTGCTAGAAACAACGGTTCTAGCAATAAAATTGAGTCACACAATAGCGTGGCGCCGAGACACGACTCTGCTGACACCTTTTAGGCATACAGCACCGGATCCTACAATAGTACGAGGTGGGAGAATAGACTGCGTCCCACCGCGCTGCGTATTAATCTGCATATCGGCATGCTATGCGCCCAGGAAATAAAATAAGATCAGACTTTTTAGATGCAAGGCGAAACATCCGCCATGGTAAGGATCAAACGGCTTCCCCCCGGCCCCTGCTGCGTTTCACCTCTTCAACAAAGCATACAGGTGCCGTTGATCTACAATTCTGGACGCGACACCCCCTTAGGAGACGGGCGGGTTTACCTTTAAAGAACGTTTTAAAAACTATCAGTCTCAATCTAGTCTCAACGCGAGGCATAGCTGATTGCTACAACATGTCTTACGGACCTTCAACATACGCAGCGGCAGTGGAGATACATAGCGATGGAGTGACTGAATCCCAGGAGTATAACCGCATTTTCGCCCGTGAGTAAACGTTTAAATATTTTTATCTACAACCAATAGCTACTTTTTTAGCTCTTAGAATGCAAGCTTGCTAGTTCAGTTCTCTGTAGACTGTTTCCGGGTTTCCCTGTGACGCTAACGAAATGACGCAGGGGTTTTTACCGGTGAGACGTTCAGGAGCGCTGGAGTTTACCAAGCATTCCAACGTTACATAGAGCAATATCTGTTCCATCTGCATTAGTACAATATATTTAAAAATAATATTTTTCAGGGCCTACGCCTCGAGAGTTGGAAGGAATACAATTTACTCAAACAGACTATGGTGAGATATCTTTCAAGTTTATGTTGATTTTATTTTAACCCTGACCCTATATATGTAACTATTTATTTATTTATTTATTTATTTTTCATTTTATTTCCTGTATTTCAGATTTTAACGGTCATGATTATATAGACGAATATCCCAGCTCTTCGAACCAGGTCAATCCTAATGTGTACCACGGAGAATTAGCGGGCATTCAGCCTCAACCGGACAGACGGCGAACGCAACGTCAAAATCGACTGCGCCGCCAGAGGAGACGTGAAATAGGGTTTCACAACGCCTCGGGCTCTGCGCGTCAGAGGATCGGAGAACTTGAAGCTGCATACATAGTAATCAGCCCGCCTGAGTCTCCCGTTCGAAACGTTGTGAATTCACCGGATCGAACCGTCCAGGACTCACACGCGACGGGTAAGTTAACTATTTTAACTCTGAATCTAACCCTGATTGTACATTTCCAAAGTATCTCGGTTCGTTTACTGTATTTGCCTATTTACCCAACAGTAACAAACCACCGAGACATTCTCGTTGAAGCAGTGCTTGCAGCCGGAATTCAGCTAGCCGGATTTAACCGGCCGGGCGGTAAATGAACTTTTTTTTTTTTTTTTTTTTTTTTTTTTTTTCCGTGTATGGAATGTTTTTAAAGTATCTCTTTGTATGTTTATGATTCCTTCAGTAACCCAGAATACACTGGCTGAATCTCTGTTAGTTGCAGACGTTCCTCCCCACACCTCAACCCCTCGGCCTGAAGGTAAATGAATAACAGTTTGTTACTATCTTATCCAGTATTTATATTTAACTTTATAAATAAAATTTCTTCAGCTGCAGCCCGTGCAGAGGGTCTCACCCCTCAGCGAGCATTTTCCAGAGCAAGCATACCAGAGCAGACCCCACCACCAGCAGCAGAAGCTCCTCAGTCCTGCTGTAAGCTAAGCCCTCATTGGGTCATTGTTATTTTTATTCTGTAGTTATATTTTATTTATTTATTTGTTTGTTTGTAACAGCAGCCCATGCAGACGCAGCCAGTGAGCCATTAGAGGGTCTCACCCCTCAGCGAACAGTTTCCAGAGCAAGCATACCAGAGCAGACCCCACCACCACCACCATCACCAGCAGCAGAAGCTCCTCAGCCCAGCTGTAAGCCCTCATTGGGTCATTGTTATTTTTATTCTGTATTTATATTTTATTTATTTATTAATTTGCTCTTTATGCTCATGTTTGCAGTAGCTCGAGCCACCCCTAGCTTGATCAGCCTCCGTTCATCTGTCCTGAACCTGCAACAAGACATCCGTCGGATAATCACCAAAGCTTGTGCTGTGAAAAGAATTATTCTAGGTATTATTTCATTTCAAAGCTTTCATAGAGTTAGTTTGTGATCTATTAATTGTATTCAATCCTGATTACGTTAAAAATCTTAATGATATTCTTTTTTATTTGTATCACAGAAACCTCAAAGGTTATTGAGCAAATTCCGCCGTCAGGAGACGGAGCACAGCTCTACTGCATGCAGGCTGGAGAACTTGTGAGATCCTGCCAGATCCAGCTGGATCAACTGTTCCGGCCGCCTGCATTGCGTCGTACAGCAAGTGAACAGAGACATCCTTGCTTGATCAGCCTCCGTTCATCTGTCCTGAACCTGCAACAAGACATCCGTCGGATAATCATCAAAGCTCGTGCTGTGAAAAGAATTATTCAGGGTATTATTTCATTTCAAAGCTTTCATAGAGTTAGTTTGTGATCTATTAATTGTATTCAATCCTGATTACGTTAAAAATCTTAATGATATTCTATTTATTTATTTTTTTTTGTATCACAGAAACCTCAACGGTTATTGAGCAAATTCCGTCGTCAGGAGACGGAGCACAGCTCTACTGCATGCAGGCTGGAGAACTTGTGAGATCCTGCCAGATCCAGCTCGAACTGCTGTTCCAGTCATCAACACTCCACTCAGTGTAATCAAGTAAAATTGTGACCTCTGTAAACATGGGTAGCCAGCAAATGAGAAATGCATTAAATGAAATGTTTAAAGGTGTAAACAAATTACAAAATATTCCTGTTAATGATACGTCAGGAGTTCTGAATCTACCTAATGCTTCACCCTCTCGGTTAGAACAAGCCCTGCAACAATTAAACGTTTCATTCTCTCGACCCTCCTCCCCGGAAAATGATTCATTACACTTTGAGATGCAAGTTACAGATGTTTTAAATCAAATCATGCAAATGGTTAACGACCTTCAAAATATTCCAGTTCGGGATACGTCTGAGGGTGCTGATTTACATGAAGGTAATGGTTCACCGGATAGACAACAGGTTCACGCTGGCCAGGGTTGGAATTTTGAACGTTTATCGTTGCTAGAAGAAGCCCTCCATCAATTAAACGCATCCACCTCTCAGCCATTTAACCCTAATCCTGCAGGCGAACAGTCTCCTCATCACCACCTGCAGCAGCAGCAGCATGGGGGTAGTTTAAATCATAATCCGTCTGGTTCTTCTAATACAGTTTTGCAAAACCCCACCTCCAGCACGCATCAACTGCCAGACATGCAGGGCCTGCAGGATCAACCCTGCACGAGCCAGTCAGCTGTAAACAGCTCTGAGCACACACAGCAGTCCTCTACATCCAGCATCCAGCGCGACGTTACAATGTCACAGAAATAAGACGCTCTTTAAACATCACCGCTATGCAGCCTGGTGAGATTCCTAATCCCGTAGAATTTTACACACAGGTTTATGATGTTCTGGCTGACTTGGCAGAATCTGTTATACCTCTTACCTCCCGTAACGACATAATTCAACTTGAATTAAGCGGGCAGGGGTTTGCTCATCATACCATCGTACAAGTCGATGACGAAGGCGATTCAATTTTGCCTGCATTTCAGGAATTTTTAGACGACTTAACACAATCTAAAGAGGAATTAACCGACAACGTAGAAATTGTCCTTCAGGTTGTAAGAACGCCAAGCGGGGGTGCAAAACGTAAGGCTGTTAAAACGTTAGACTGTGAACTGATCCATAAAAAACGGCGGCATCTATATATAGTTGAAAATTCTTCTAATCAACTTTGTTTTGCAACAAGTCTAGCACATCTCTTTAGTCCGGCTTTTACAGACAGTGAAGCCGTCCACCAAGGGACAATTTGGCAGCATATGGCAGGTCTGACCGAGCAGACTCCAGTAACTTTCGGTGATGTGCACAAATTTGAAAATATTCTCAACAGGAAAATTGATGTTTTCTATAAAGACAGCAAGGATGCACTGCTTCGTAATTTCCAGACTGACTTTTCAGATCGTTCAAATCCAATTTTTTTGTTTCTGTTCAAAAATCATTACTATGGAATAAAAAGTCTCACAGCATTCACAGGTTCATTTAGTACATTTGCAACTATTGCTTTAGCGGCTTCCAAAACATCAACAGACATAACTGCGAAGGTCGCTGTGCGGTTTGCCTTGATCCGAACTGTACGATGCAGCCGTACAGTTCTGTGCAATGCATTGACTGTAAGCGCATATGTCGTAATCTGCAATGTTTTAATAGCCACAAGGTGCCCAGATTGAGGCCCACACTCAACAAGCATGTGAGTAGCTGTGACACCACTAAATTCTGTCCTGTTTGTAAAAGGCTATATGATTTGTCAGCCGGCAAAGAGAGCAAACCTCACGAGTGTTCCATAAAATGTCCGATCTGTCATGAGAAAGTGCCTGCCGGTGCTGATGTAACGCTAAACGGACATCAGTGTTATATTCAGCCAAGTCGGACTGATGCTGAACTCAATGACAAATTGGTTTTCTACGATCTCGAAACTTTTACAGATAAGTCTGGTTCACACATTCCGTATCTTGCTTGCGCTAAAACGTTGAAGGGGGAAACTTGGTATTCCTATGGATTGAACTGTGTCAAGGAGCTTCTGCTCCATTTTCGCAGACCTTGTTATAGAGGTTATACTTTTCTGGCTCACAACAGCAGAGGATTTGACTCTTACTTGATTCTGAGTGTGATGGTTCAGTTGGGTATAAAACCACATTTAATAACGCAGGGAAGTAAAGTTCTCTGTTTTACCGAGCGGGACTACAGTCTTAAATTCATAGACAGTCTCTCATTCCTTACTATGAAACTCAGCCAGATGCCAAAAGCATTAGGCTTCTCGGACCATTCTAAATGTTTTTTTCCCCACTTGTTCTCCTCTGAGAAGACTTTAAACTACGTAGGTCCGCTTCCTACACCTAGTTTCTACGCTGTGGAACACATGAACCCCGCCGAGCAGGAACGTTTTTCCAGCTGGTACAATGAGGCTTGTAAGCACCCCTTTGACTTTCAGAAAGAGGCTCTTTATTATTGCAAAAATGACGTGGAGATTCTTTTCAGGGCTTGTGTGAAATTCAGAGAAGAGTTCTTTAAAGAGACAAATGTGGATCCATTAAAGTCCATAACAATAGCATCCGCATGTATTAAAGCTTTTACTTCAAATTTCCTGCTCCCTAACACTTTAGCCATACCTTCCCCGGTGGATTACCGTTGGCAGTGCAAGACTTTTTCGGATGCGTCCATTCAGTGGTTAGAGTGGGTAGCTGCTGAACGGGGCATTTTCATTCAACATTCTCTTAATCGAGGTGAAATGAAAGTGGGGCCGTATTATGTCGATGGATTTGCAGAAATTCGAGGAGTAAAAACTGCTTTTGAGTTCAATGGATGTTTTTATCATGGCTGTCCCACCTGTTTTCCAGCTGACCAGAAATGCCCGCTCAGAGGAGTCTGTTTTGAGACTTTCCATTATGCTACCATGGAGAGAGCCAGGGTGTTGGAATCGGTTTATGGGGTACATGTGGAGATGATGTGGGAACATACTTGGAGTTTGATGAAGGCGTCACACTCTGGTCTCAAAAGGTTTCTGGACTGTTTCAACGCCCCTGTACCTCTATGCCCGCGGGAGGGTTTGTTTGGGGGTCGAACCTGTGCTCTTAGGCTCAGGTACACGGCCGGAGAGAATGAATCTGTACGTTATGTAGATTTCACATCTTTGTATCCATTTGTGAATGCCAACTGCAGCTATCCGTTAGGCCATCCCAAAATCATTTGCAAAGATTTTGATGATCCTCATAACTATTTCGGCTTCATCAGGGCGACCGTGTACCCACCCCGTGGTCTGTTTTTCCCCGTTCTACCATACAAGACATCTACCGGTAAACTGGTGTTCACACTGTGCCGGGCTTGCGCCGAGATGAACTACCAGTCGGGTCCTTGCACTCACTCTGACGAAGAGAGAGCGTTAACAAGTGTATGGGTAAGTGTGGAATTCAACAAGGCTCTTGAGCAGGGATATCGGCTTGCTAATATCACTGAGGTTTGGCATTTTGAAAAACAGAGCAGTTCAATCTTTAAACCGTATATCCACACATTTCTAAAGGGTAAACAGGAGGCTTCAGGTTTCCCGACTGAAGCTACGGATGAGGAAAGTCGTATGAAATATGTGGCAGACTACAAACGTGAGCAAGGCATCCAGCTAGATGTACGGAAGATTGAGGTGAATCCGGCTAAAAGGCAGGTGGCAAAATTGTGTCTGAACAGTTTCTGGGGCAAATTTGCACAGAGAAATGATTTGGCTCAGACAAGCATTGTGAGCGAGCCCGAAGAGTTTTTTAACTTCCTTTTTTCAGGTAAATACACAGTAAGCTACTTTCACTTCCTGAACGATGAAATGTGTATGGTTCAGTGGAAATACAACAAACGATGCGTCTCTCCACCCAGCAAGGTGAATAATATCTTCATCGCTGCCTTTACAACTGCCCACGCGCGTCTGAAGTTGTACACCTGTCTCGAAAGACTTAAAGAGCGAGTTCTGTACATTGACACGGACAGTCTGATCTACGTGGTTAAACCGGGTCAGACCTCCCTCGAGCTCGGACATTTATTAGGTGACTTGACTGATGAACTTTCAGGTGACTCGATAGACGAATATGTTTCCGCAGGTCCCAAAAGCTACGCCTACCGGACCAGAAGCCAGAAACGGGTGGTAATGAAGTTTAAAGGTATCACTCTGACTCGTGAATGCTGTGAGAGAGTGAATTTTGACTGTGTAAAAGAGCTGGTTGAAGGTTATTTGCAAGGTTCTACAGGGGATGTTTTACAAGCTCCACAGCACACCATCAGAAGGCATAAAAGAAACTTCCAGCTTCAAAATGCCTCATTTCAGAAAATGCTCAGAGTCGTGTATGACAAGCGAAGGCTTTTTTCTGACGGTACAACTCTTCCGTTTGGTTATTAAAGGTTAACTGAGAAAAATAAAAAATCTAAATAAAATGTCTCTCTCCCGTGAAACACAGGAGGTCGAATTTGATCCTAGATTCAAAACTCCCTTTTCACTTCTAATAGCAGGGCCGAGTGGTTGTGGTAAATCTTTTTTTGTTAAAAGTGTTTTGCAGAATTGTAACCATGTTATGGATGTTGTTCCCGTAAATATCGTTTGGATTTACACCTGTTTTCAAAGTATGTATTCTGAATTGCAAAAAATGAATAAAAAGATTAAATTCATCGAAGGACTACCTGATTCTTTTGATGATGAAAATCTGTTTCCTCCTGATCAAAATCATTTGGTTATTTTAGACGATGTGATTTTCCAGGCTTCAGACCATCCGGAAGTGGTGAAAATTTTCACTCAATACAGACATCATAAAAATATGAGTGTTATAATGTTAACCCAGAATATTTTTCATAAAGGGAAGTATAGCCGAACCATTAGTTTAAACGCTAATTATATAGTGCTGTTTAAGAATCCCAGAGATAAACTGCAACTGAATATATTAGCCCGTCAAATATTCCCGTCAGAGAAAACTTTCTTCATGGAGAGTTTTCAAGACGCCACCAGAGATCCTCACGGATATTTAATCGTGGATCTGACTCCCACTTGCCCAGATTGTTTCAGACTGAGAACAGGAATGCTCCCAGGTCAGTGGCCGGCTATCTATGTACCGAAATTAAATTAATTTTATCATGTCAGCTCGCATAAGAAGGAACATTCCCTTATTCAGAGCGTTATATCAAGCCACAGCAAAGAAGCGTAAAGACATTCTTGCTCACTGCTCGCCCGACTTTCTCAAAGCCTTGTGTAAAATAGCTCTGAACATTTTAAAAGGTAACGTGAAAATATCTCATTCCCAGCATAAAAAATTGGAAAAGCAGAAAAAAATCATCAGATTGCTGGCTGATAAAAGAACTGGCTTAAAACGCAAGCAGTCGGTTCTGAAAAATCAAACAGGTGGATTCATTCTGCCCTTGTTAAGTGTTGTGGCTCCTTTAATCGGAGAGCTGGTGGGAGGTCTCATCAGGAGATGAGAAAAAATGTCTCTTAGGACTGCACAAAAGATGTATCTGGTTTCACCGCATCAGTTCAAACGTTTAACCCCGTCGGACCCATCCATCAGACAGACCGCTGAAGAGGATTTGGATTCTAAAATGAGAGAGATACTGAATGAACCGGGACTGAGTTCTTATGAAAAAATTAAAAGGTACAACGCTCTGCTACAGAGATATCTGACTCTAATGAAACAAGATCAGCTTGAGGAACCCCGAGTGACTTTAACTATGCAACGTGACCCTGTGCCTGAAAATAACGAGGCGGACTCTGCTTCTACAGCGTCTCCTGTTGAATTGGATGAAACCGCTATCGAGGTTTTAAGAGCTCTGCCTAACAGAGATCGCAAAAATGCTGAATACATACTGAAAAGGTTAACGCAAGTTGGTACGAGTTGGACTTCGAAAGGGGAATTTGTTTATCGCGACCGTGTGATGGGGGGCTCACATCTGGTCGATTTGTTGAAAAACCTCCTCCTTCCAATTAGGAGGAAAACACAGAGTCAGGAACCTGTAGGTTGGACCCCGTTCATGGCCACCCTGAAGGAGTTAAACATCCCCGTGTCGTCAGTCAGTAATCCGCAGGCTCGTGACAATACAGAGGCATGGCAGAAGCGGGTGTATTGGAGAAGAACAAAGATAAGCCCGTCATGAAACGTAAAGGAAAAATTGTGTTGTCCCCTAAATTCTCCGGAATAGACTTTGAGCATCCCACCCCTGAAAATGGCCGTGCTCGAAGCAAAAGACTCAACAAAACCCCTGCATGGTTGAAATAAATTTTCACCCTAAAAGTCTGTATGAAATAAAAACTGGAGAAATAAATTTGTAATAAAGAAAACTTTAATGTTTCAAATTATTCATGTGTACAGTGTTTTTATTTTAGACAAGTTACAACTTATAACAATCTTTAAACATTTGTAAAGAGCAGGTTCCGTGAATAAACGAGCACGAGGCCCTATTTTTATTACAATTCTGATACTTTTTCACAAAATCATAAACCATGACATCATTTTCATAAACGTCATCGCGGTAGGTAGCCAGTATGTCATGCACTGAAAGCCCACAGGCTTTATGACACAGATAATAAACACAGTGATGACCGCACACGACGGATAGAGTGTCTTGAAGTTGACGATTATGATACAATATTTTTGAGGATCTATCTTTCAAAAATGTCACTATGCTTGGTGGATAAAATTCAAAATCAGGACTGAATCCATAAGAGTCGAAAAAGGTGGCTTGATCATTCTCTTCCAATGTCAAAGCTAGCCAGTGTTCTCCAGGCATGTGTGAAGGATGAGTGTTTACGATGAAATAGGCCGGTCCTTTGTACGTGCGCTTCAGCAGGGGGAGCTGATCAGATGCCCAGACGCCGTGAAATAAATCCCCCAGGAGATGATGCATCAAATTCTCGATTTGGTGGTTATCCATGTCTTTAATAAAAATCCACCAAGACCTGCCTTTTTGAGTCGATTTCCAAAATTGAATCGTAACATGCGTACACAATCAGGGTGGTCGTGTGAGGCAGAGGAACTCTGAACCTCATTTCCAGTCTCAAATTCCCATTACACACCGGGGATAGAGCGTCAGAGTCCTCGCTCGGGGTGAGATTAAAAACAAACAGGGAGTAGCCTTCGTTAAATTCCTCACGAGCAATGCTTAAAGGAAGGTCTTTTAAATGACGACCTGTAGCGGTGAACATGTTGTAATATTCCCTCACTGAAATACCATTGTTGAATTGAGGTTGAAACGCTTTGGCAGGCACCTGTCTGCCATCTTTGCAGAGAGCTAAATATTCTACATCCATATGCTTAAAGTTGAAAGGGGACATGCTTCTCCGGCCTGTGAACGCTTCATGGTCAACCAGAGCTAAAACTATGTATCGAGGTAAAGTACCCAAAAACAGATTCTCCTGTGTACATATCCTGGAATTTTCTGGGATAGAATATGTTTTCACGTTCACGCGGGAAAGTGGATATAGAGCGTTTCCTCTCATTAATGCTGAAGCGTGACCCAGCCGGATAGCCGGGGAGACTGAAACTTTTTTCACAAATAGAGAAGCCACTAGAATTTTCAGTCGGAAGGTTGAATCACGAGGTCCCATCAAAGAGAATGCATCGCTAGCTCTGGTCAATTTAACTCTCATGTCGACAGAGTTTAATAGGAGTCTTTCGCAAAAGAATATATCAGCGTGAAGCGGTCCCATCAGGTGTAATTCCCTTGAATTAGCTGTGAATGAAGCTCTGCGGTTCATACCCAAGTTAGTATCTGACGTAACAATAGAATCGATTGCTCCAGCTGTATCTTTGTAAAAGAGACCTGCGCTAAATTGACTCTTTAAAGTATCCTCCGAATAATTGAGTAAGGTTTCAATGATGGCCCTGTAAGGATGAGTCGCGCTACTCTGTGAAATTAACCTATCTCCCAGCATAACGTCGCATTGACTGAACATTGTATTCAGAGGGTAATTTATCAGTCCGACGGCTGCATCATTAGCCAAGTTGCTCCCGTCTGCGTTGGTAATTTTTAGACGGACATGGAGTAAGGTGTCGTTCAAATCCAGGTATTTTTCTCCATCTCCGGGGATAAAGAACTCAATAGGCCCCGTGTCTGTAATAGCTGACACCGGTAGTATTTCGGTGTAAATCTTATCTTCCACAGATAGTTGAGTCATAGGGACCGTGAAAAGATCCAGTTTGGCCAGGGTACATTCTGATGATTTCTGATGTAAAAGAGCCATGATTGGTTTTTTAATGAAAATACTAAATCAGTTAAATATATCCTTGCTCGCAGCAGACTTCCTACTCCTAGGCTTGCTGTTGCGAACTGGCTTCTTCTTCCTCCGCGGTGCGAGTTTATGTGAGCGCCAAACACGTTGCCCGGGAGGTCTCTTTTTAGCCCTTCTCGACAAAACCATCACCCCTGACCCCTCCTGGTTATTCACACCTGTTATTTTGGTCATTGCTTTACCTATGACGTCTGAAGCAATGTTTGTGGCCGCCCTTTTCAGATGGGGTTTCACTATTGCGAAGCCGGATTTAACTAGGGGCGATACGAAACGGAATAGTTTTGAAAATATGGATCCAATCCCCCGCCCGTACATAACAGGAGCGCCATAGAAACCTGGTAAAGCGCCCCCGACCTGGCTTTGGTAATAGGAGATGAAACGGTGGGGGTCTTCTCTCAGGAAAACCATGTTTTCTTGATTTTTTATTTATTTTCCTTCTCACGTTTTATAGCGCTTAAGCGGTGCTGATACGACTGACAGCACTGCTATGAATGATTCCAGCCGCAGTCCAGTGTTTTTTTATATGCATATTCTGTTTTCATCTAAACGCTCGATGTGAGGCAGCGGGTTTGAAATGCAGCTTCACAATGCACTTTCAGTATGTAAATTTCACAGGGGTGTTCTGATCCGTTTTTATTTCAACTTGTATGTTTTCAATGTGTTTCTTAGCAACAGGTAAATAGTAAGGATTATGGAAAGTTTCCGTTATAACATCCCCAAAAACACCTTGGACCTGGACGGTTCGCAATAGCGGTGCGTGAATGTCACCCACCATCTGGGGGGCAACAACGTCGCTGTAGAAATACAGATGGTAGAACCCTGCCTTAAAGTCTATAGGTCGAGGGGCGTGCCAGTGGTCGAATTTGACCCATTCTCCAGGTTCCGTGCCTAACATAAAGGCGATTGGAGCGTAAAAACATAGATGGTTCTGGCCACCTGCTTGAAAAGTTAGCATGTTAGCAGTGCATCTATCTTTCTCAGATGGGCTTCAATCTCTGTGATAAGCTGATTCAAATTAGTGTAGTATCCGTTTCCTATCTGTACACGTTGGACTTTTTCCTGGCCTGCTTTCCGCGATTCGAAATAGGCGTTTTCTGAGGGGACATTATGCCATGTATGTGGGTATGAAACCTCCGTCAAAGCCACTTGCCACTGACCTCGTAAGTTAATAGGTTTGGCTAAATCCACACGGAAACTCGATATGCTATTATCCTTAAAAACATTGAGGCTAGCGTTGGACGGCAGCGTCAGATAAAAACCCTGGTCCTCAGTTAAGCGATCCATGGTGCAATGTCACCCCTCCGGAGAGCAGCGCCTTGTTTTATACATCACGGAGGTCATCGGCTCTCACCCAGCTGTTGAGTTTCTCTGGCCAATTTTTCCAATGTACTAAGACCTGTCTGACCCCCCGAACTGTGCGTTTGTCTAATATTTCACCCACTTGATACATTTTGTTTTTTGACATTTTCACCTTTTGAAGCTCCTCAGCATAAAAAGAACCTCGGACGGGCTCTCCGTCTAAATCTTTCAGCTTGAAGACGGGTGGAGATCGCTGTATCACTTCTGTAACTGTAAAGATTTCATCTGTGAAACTCTGTTCATATTTTTTGTCAAACACCCCTCGCACTTTCGATATTCTGACATGATCACCCTGCTTAAACGCCATCTTGAGTTTTGTGCAGCGTTTGGAATTAGTCCCGTACAAATTCTGAAACACCTGAAAAACGTTAGTAGCGATGACTTCCACAGGGGCCATTTTAATACTCGAATGATAGCAGTGGTTGTAACTTTTGACCAGATCCTGAAGCACGTTTACATAACGGAGAGTGTTGTTTGCTGTGAAATATCTCCACATTCTTGATTTTAATGTACGATTAAACCACTCAACCACCGAGGCTTTTATTTCACTAGCGGTGGAAAAATGTTCAATTCCGTTTTTATCCATTAACGCTTTGAATGATTTGTTGAAAAATTCTTTACCGTCGTCAGTTTGAAGTCTCTTTGGAACCCCACTCTCCCTTAAAACAGACTCGAAAGCTGTTACGACATCGGACGCCGTTTTCCTTTTTAAAACTCTGACGTAGGCTCTTTTGGAGAATACGTCGATAACGGTTAATAAATAATTGTAGCCGTCGTTTTCTTTGGATAAACTCTGCATATCACAAAGATCTGCTTGAAACTGTCTCAGAGGCCTGGTGACAAACACTCTATTTCTAGGAAATCTTATTCTTGCCGGTTTATGTAAAGAATATGCATCTTGTTCTGATAAAAAGTCTCGGACCACTTCAATCGGAACCTTTTTCCCGGTTTCACTCTGCATAGCCCTCTGTAATCTATCTACTCCACCAAAAGAACCTGGGTGAGCAGGTGTGTAATATACACGCTTCATTAACTTTGCTTCAGCCATACCTTCCCACACACGTAGTGATGCTAAATGAAGGAGAAGACATCTGTATTCAAGTTTTTATATATTTTATTAACATAATCAGGAAAGAAATTACACTCATTTATTATACCACAAACTAATTGTAAAAAAAAAAAATCATTTAACCAGGAAAGAAATTACACTCATTTATTATACCACAAACTAATTGTAAAACAATCATTTAATTTCATATAAGAAAGAAAGAGAAGATGTAGAAAATAAAACAGACACTCTTTTTAATACGATGTCACTAACTAGTTTAATATATAAAAAGACATGAGAAAACATGTATGCATTGGTTTCAAGACCCTCGCCAGTAATCAAAGGCGGCTAGAAGCTGATCTCTATATTCGGAGCTTTCTTCAACTGCGTGAGCAAATGCAACATTGAGGGGGTCATACACCTGCTTGACCAGCGTCAATTCGTACAGATATGCCTGTGCGACAGCATTAACTGAATTGTTGTCTTGATGAATGTTGCGTGCGGCTAGAAAGTGTTGAATGGCTCCAATGAAACGCTCATTACAAAGCAGCGGCATTATACGATGGTAGTTGCTTTCAAAGAATCCATCCTCAGTATCGTCTAAGCATTCATGCTCTTTTTGACTAGGACGATCGTGAGCACACCCATAACATTTATCATGCATGAACTTGTTGATGGCTTGGTACAAAAGATGGTACACCATAGTTTTCACCGCTCTGATGAAACCGAAGCGAATTCACCCATCGTTTTCATCGGCACCGCTCTCACCGTCTGGCTGGGTGTCCTTAGGTGGCGACGGGGGTGCTGAGGCCGCATCCATCTGGCTCTCTGATGGCAATGCTGCATCTCCCTGGCTGCAGGGGAACTCTGAGTCATCCTCAGGTGGCGCTGAGGCCTGATCCATCTGGCTCTCAGGGATGTGCTCCACCGCGGAGCCCTGATCTCCTTGGCTGCAATGGAGCTCTGAGTCTTGGAAAAGCGGTGGGGAGGCAGGAAGATCCACCGCTTGTGAATCTTCACCCGCGGTCGCCGTCTGAGGTGGTGAGGGAGTAAACTCGGAATTGTCACTCCTTAAAACAAAGATCTCTTGGTGTAGGTTGAGGCCTTCAGGGCGAGATCCGGTCCAGATCATGGTGTTTCTCTTTAGCGATGTGAGGATGCTTTCTCTGGTAAGAAGTCCTGTCAGCGAAGTTGCACGGAGTCCCGATCGGTCTGGCTGGTTGTATTTATATACTGAGAAGGGTGTGGTTAACGTTGAAGGGGTGGTATTAGCAGTTGTGAGGGGCGGGTCTAAAAAGCTAGCGCTTTCTTGACCCCCAAAATGTCTTTCCAGTTGCGGCAGTCGCGAAACAGCGTTGAAATCCGGTCTGCTATTCCGATCATCTTGTCACGCCAGGCATCAAAGGGGATGGTTAGCAATGTCCTGAAGACGCCACATTCTGAATTATAATAATCCAGCATGAACATAACCGTCTGTGTTTTATCTTGAGCCTTTTTGAGACTTGCACGGAAAAACCATCGACCGCTAACCCCCGTCTTCGACTGCCAAGTAGCTGAGAAGACCCTATTTCCTGAATCATTGTCAATTTCATTCAGGTCGGTCAGCACTCATTTGCAGCGCTTAGCGGAGGGTGAATCATTGATTCCTTCCTCAACTTGTTGACGCGCCCGCTTGCCCCGTTTAGCTGCGGGTGAGGCGTTGATTCCATCCTCGGCTTGCTGATGTGACCGTTTGCCCCGTTTAGCAGGGGGCGAATCCTTGATTCCATCCTCGACTTCTTCTCTCACAGAGGACCCTGCAGGAATAGGTTCTTGGGGGTTTAGTCGAATGAAGCTAGTTTTTCGTCTCACCGAAGGGCCTGCTGCCAGATTTGCTTCTTCAGGGCCTAGTCTCCGAAGCATAATGAGTTTCAGAACAGCCCAATCATTTGATGTCAGCATCCCCAAGGAGTGGATAGTTTGCAACTCATCACTTTCATCATCCAGTTGATAGAGGTACATTTCCCCAGATTCATATTTGAAGACGTACCCCCATTTACCGCGGGCTCCATAGGGCTCCAGAGACCATTGTTCTTCCGACGATGGCTCGGAGGCATCTGAGTTCTGCATAAAAACAGCGTAGCCTTGTGAGGAGTATGCTGAGCTCGCCAAAAATCGCTCTGATCATGGCAAATCGTGACGGGTGTCTCAGCGATAACGGGTTCATAGGTGCTTCTTCCGGACGCCATGTTGAAAAGTATTCACTCACTATAGACGCTGGAGAAAAGGGGTTTATATCATGAGAGAAGCGGTCGTGGGCGGGGTTGAAGGGGACTTCCGGGGGTGAGACTTCTGCCGGAAGTGTGTGTGTGTGTGTGCAGGGTGGGGGTCAGTAAGGGGGGTCTGGAGGGGTTCACATAGGGGTGAGAGGTCTCATAAAAAGGGGATGGGGTCAGGAAGGAAGGAAGGAAGGGGGGGGGGTCCGGAAATCATAAATCATATTTTTTGGAAGGAGGGGGGTGACAGGTGTCATAAATCATAAGGTCATATAGAGTTCATAAGGGTCATAAATTAACTTTTGACACAAGGTGGCTACTATTAGTGTGTTCCATTTTCCCTACTTTTGTCCAAGTGATTCCTTACTTTCTGTAACTTAACAGTCGATTTGCATTGAAGGGGCGTCAACAGAATTTGCCTTGAACAAAAAGTCCACATGAAGTCTGCTGTAACAAAGAAAGCAGCAGAATAGGAGGGCGCTAATGCGACTAGTGGTGACATGCTAACGAGCCTAGCCATTGAAGTGGGTCAAGCTCCAGACACGAGTCATGCTACACCCGTGGAAATGGATGCAATTGCAGGACTGCAGTCTACATCGGAAAAGGCTATGGGTGAGCAGTATTTTGCAAGATGTGCAGGCAGACATTTCGGCAGTGAAAGCCACGCAGGGACTGATTAGACTGATGTCCTATCGCTAAATGAAAGACTGGAACAAGCTGATGCACGCATCATGGATCTGGAAAGAGAAACGGATAGACAAGGCTGCAAGGGAGCAAACTCTTCAGTATGATGAACTTAAGAGGGTAGTTCAGGACATGGAGAATTGTCCATTGCACTTCAAACAAAAATTAAGTGCAGTGTAGGGTCACTGACTATATCAAAACCTCTAAAATAAGGTACAAAACACTTAAAAAAAAAAAAAAAAGGTGAAAAGCAAATGGAACATAAAAGTGCAAATTCAGAGTCCTTAGCCCATTACCTGGGCTATAGTAAAGTGTAAACTGGGCTCTGTCAGGATTTGTCTTCGGATGAACTCAGAACCACAGCACACGGGACTAATTCAATTCAATTCAATTCAATTTTATTTATATAGCGCCAAATCATGAAACATGTCATCTCAAGGCACTTTACAAAGTCAAGTTCAATCATATTATACAGATTGGGTCAGATTATACAGATTGGTCAAAAATGTCCTATATAAGGAAACCAGTTGATTGCATCAAAGTCCCGACAAGCAGCTTTCACTCCTGGGGAACCGTAGAGCCACAGGAAGAGTCATCTGCATTGTACATGGCTTTGCTGCAATCCCTCATACTGAGCAAGCATGAAGCGACAGTGGGAAGAAAAACCACCCATTAACGGGAAAAAAAACCTCCGGCAGAACCGGGCTCAGTATGAACGGTCATCTGCCTCGACCGACTGGGGTTACAGAAGACAGAACAGAGACACAACAAGAGAAACAAAAAGCACAGAAGCACACATTGATCTAGTAATCTGTTCTACATTAGATGGTAGTAGCGGGTGAGCCGTCTTCTCTGGATGATGTCACAGTTAACAGAACGCCAAACCAGGTGTACCTACTATGAAGAGAAAAGAGAGAGAACAGAAAGTTAAAGCAGAAATGACAACACATAATGCATAATTGAAGAACAGTAGAACTCAATATAGTGAGAAAATTAGATCCTGATATACTCCAGTAACCTAAGCCTATAGCAGTAAAACTATAAAGGTAGCTGAGAGTAACATGAGTCACTAGTTATAATTTTTGTCAAAAAGAAAAGTTTTAAGCCTAGTCTTAAAAGTAGACAGGGTGTCTGCCTCACGGACCAAAACTGGGAGTTGGTTCCACAGGAGAGGAGCCTGATAGCTAAAGGATCTGCCTCCCATTCTACTTTTAGAGACTCTAGGAACCACCAGCAGACCTGCAGTCTGAGAGCGAAGTGCTCTGTTAGGAACATACGGGGTAATCAGAGCTCTGATATATGATGGAGCTTGATTATGAAGGGCTTTATACGTTAGAAGAAGAATTTTAAATTCTATTCTTGATTTAACAGGAAGCCAATGAAGGGAAGCTAAAATTGGAGAAATATGATCCCTCTTGTTGATTTTCATCAGAACTCTTGCTGCAGCATTTTGGATCAGCTGAAGGCTTTGAACTGCATTTTGTGGACTTCCTGATAGTAAAGAATTACAATAGTCCAGCCTTGAAGTAACAAATGCATGGACCAGTTTTTCAGCATCACTCCTGGACAGAATGTTTCTAATTTTGGCGATATTCCGGAGGTGAAAAAAGGAAACTCTGGAAACCTGTTTAATATGGGATTTAAATGACATGTCTTGGTCAAAAATAACACCAAGATTTTTTACTTTATTACCAGAGGCCAGTTTAATGCCACCCAGATTAAGTGATTGGTTAAGAAGTTTATTTTTTGAGGACTCTGGCCCTCTGACTAAAAATTGAGAGTTTTTATTGAAGGAATGATGGGTGGTGGATGATGTGATCGAAGAGACAGGGCTGCACAGGAACAGGGGTGTAGGTTATGGCAGGAGCTGACGGCCCGGAGCGAGAGTTCATAGAGACAGAGACAGGCAGTAATGTCCTCAGCTTCAAATAATGATCAAGACAGTACTTCTTTGGACTCTTTGCCTTTTGTAATGATCGAGGAAGGGGATGAACCCGGTATTCAGCCAGACACTCAATCTATGCTTGAACAGGATTTGTTGACAAGATAATGTGGGTGGAGCAGGCAGGTATACAGAAAATAGTCCGGGAAGGGTACAGAGCAAACATCCAGGCAAAACCCAAAAATGTAGACAGGGAGAGGGCAGACTCAAAAAGAAAGGAACAGAGTGGGACCAGGTAATAAGACTGACAGGCAAAAATACTGACAACTGGAGAGCTCTTACCGGCAGACAGGTGAACGCGGGGGAACAAGACATGTGAGGCATGAGAAATGACGTTCTGGCAGGGAAGCAGCAGAAGAGACAGACTTAAAAGGGCAGGAGAACAAAGGAAAGAGAGAGGGCCAATTAAAGAGAACAGGTGGAAGTAATCAGAAGGAGATGGAGTGGCTGAAAGACTGACAGGAACAGTGGCAGGGAACATGACAGAACTGAACAAAATACTGAATGAAAGTAACAATACAAACTAATCCAGGACAGGAAAGCTAACTAACCAAAATAATAACATGAACCAGAACAGAACATTACACCTTCAAGTCATACCATTGTACTAAAGTACGAGAGGAAGACTTTTCTGGATGAAAATGACCATTTCAGCATTGTCGCAATGTTTACGATTCCTCTTCTCATCAATGACATGAGAAACAGCACTAAATAGCCGCTTGCTGTCTATACTTGTGCAGGGCGCAGTTAGGTACTTGCATGCAACACGGGCCAGAGCAGGTAAGCGGGTTCAGTTGGAATTCCAGTACATCAATAGGCATACTGTCTTGAGGATGGTGATCACTGCCAAGTATGTCTGCACCTGACAAAAAATAAAAGCAAAAATAGAATTCTAAACCCAAATGTTTATTTTATATTTACTAGAAGTGAATAATAATGATATTTTTTCCCATTTTTATTTAATTATTTATAAATTATTAGCTCACTTGTGAAGCAGATACATCTGTTGCAGCTTGTTGTACACCATTCTCTGCAAGGAGTTCTTGGTATATGCCCTGCAGGCTCTCATTTTGGGCCTTCTTTGATGGTGGGTTCACATCCTCCTAGCTTGGGTCATTTGCACTGGCACCAGCTGCCTCTTCCTGTTGTTCAGTACCCCTACCAGCAATTTTATTCACAACACACTGTAGCATAGTCGGGCATCCCCTTTCTTGCCAGAGTCAAAATAACAGTCTTTGTATCGAACTTTAACCATTGTTGCAATGACTTACAGTGCACACCATTAAAGCGATCGCCAAAAGCTTCTAGTAGAGTGCGCTTGACTGTTTGCACAACTTTTTCTGTTTCATCAACCTTGGCCAGCAGCCATTTGAGGGACATCACAACAGGAATGACATCTGCAGCAGTGGCCTTTGCAAAGCTGATGTTTTTGGCAAGCTGTTCAAAGGGTTCCAGTAGAGAGGTCATATTTTCTAAAATTCCCCACTGAGTTGCAGTCAATGTTGCTGGGAGCTCATAATCAGCAGCACATGCACTTAAGGCCCTTTTTTGCTCTATCAGGGTTTGCATCATGTAAAATGTGGAATTCCACCTTGTAGCCACGTCCTGTTGCAGCCTTTTCACCGGCATGTTTAGTTATTTTTGTATGTTCCCAAAACGACTGCATGCAAGTGGTGAGTGTTTGAAGTGTCCGACCACTCGCCTCCCCACAGCAAGTGCGTCTTCTATGTTGCGATGAGACAGGGCACTTCCTTTCACTGTCAGTTGCAAAGTGTGTGCCATGCAGGGCAAACTAGGCACACCAAACTCCGACGTAGCTTTAGCCATGTTGCATGCATTGTCCCTTACGACAACATGCACCTTCTCCTTGGAGATTTTCCAGCTTTCAAACATGCTTTCAAATGCGCAAGCTTGTGCTATATGAGACCCACGGCACTCCTGGGAATAAAGCACAGCCTTATTTAGCTCAAAATCATGATCTAGCCATAGCGCTGTCAAGCTCACTATGCTAACTTGCTTACCACTTGAGGACCAAATGTCCATTGTGAAACTAATAGCTACAGCATCAGATATTAGCTTCTCGACGTGTCTATGAACATCACCATACAGCTCGGGGACTCACACTTCAGAGAAATACCCGCGACTTGGCATGTCACAGCGTGGCTCGAGGAATTCCAGAAGTTTTTTGAATCCAGCACCTTGCATCATGGAAAACAGCTGATTGTCTAATGCAATGCACTCAATGATTTTCTGACAAATTTTTGCTCTCGGATGTTCCTTGTTGCATTTCTGTTTCTTCTCGACTGAGTCTTTAAGAGATAGTTGTGTTGTTTTTTGCACGAGTCGTTTCCAGGTTGCTTTGGCTTTAATTTGCTGAAAAAATAGCTGTGTGTTTCTCTGGGTGGTGTTTCCTTAAGTGAGAGATTAAATTCGAAGTGTTGAAGGAAAAAGTTTTGGTTCCCTCACACATGACAAGGACCTCACATTCATTGCAAATCGCAAACTTCAAGTCATCATTTGAAACTTTAAAAAAGTTCCGGACTGCAGACATTTTTCGTTACAAAAAATGCAAACTTCTTGTTAGCTTCGCTGTTGCTACACAGTTTACCATCTGCCGCGGTTTAATGACATCATCAGGGAGCATTGTGTGTTGGCATAAGCGCTCATTTCAGCATATTTCACAAAATCTAGGCATCATGTTATCGTCTTTTTATCATTGGAGGGAAAAACCGATGAGGATATGGACAGGTATTACATAATTATGGTAAATGGCTTGTACTTGTATAGCGCTTTAACTAGTCTTGACGACCTCCAAAGCGCTTCACACTACAGTTTAGTCATTCACACACACACACCCTGACGGTGGTGAGCTATGTTAGTAGCTACAGCTGCCCTGGGGCACACTGACAGAGGCGAGGTTGCCATGCACCAGTGCCACCAGGCCCTCTGACCACCGGCAGCAGGCAATGCGGGTGAAGTGTCTTGCCCAAGAACACAACAACAGAGACAGTCAGTGTGGGGGATCGAACCGGCAACCTGCCAATTGCAAGACAAACTCCCTAACCTTTGTGCCATGTTATGCCATACCAATTATGCCAATATCGGCCGGCCGATATTATCGGACATCCCTAAGAGAGAGAATTCTGTGGCATGGCTGTGAAATATCTTTCTTTTTTGATTTCAACAGGGAGGTGGTTGAATGGAGAAAGAAATTCACTGATGTCAGAAAGAAGCTTCCTGAGTTGGACATCAGATTCACGATTGCTTATTGGGCTGTTCTCCATTGGATTAGGAGAGGAAATGTTTTGATGATCCCGGAAAAGCAATGGAGTTTATCAATAGATAAAGAGGAATAGGAACTATTGACACTCTGCAATGAGGATATGACTGAAATTTTTTTATTACTGTTTTGTTTGTTCACCATTGATGGCTGACTGCAATGTGGAGTGAAATCGCTGAAATAAGGTGACTTGAAGGTGGACCGGGTTTACTTTTTTGATGTGTATGTGTCCTGACTTTGAGATTCTGTATTTTGTTTGAGTTCCAGGACAATGAGTGGCATCGTCGGCTACACAGTGGACTAGCACAAAAAAGGTAGAAAGTAACCTTTTCAATTATGGAGATTATGGGGAAGTCATGATGGCGGCGCCCTGGGTGGCTGCAGCTGCTACGGCTCTCAACAACCTGCGGGTTTTTCTACAAAATATGCCGCCTAGCACGATACAAGCTATACATCGATCCAGTAGATCAGTTTATCCATTCAGTAGGTTATTACGGTCATCAAGTGTTTTTGGACACATAACTACAACTATTCTAGATTGTTTATGTATCTTAGGAGTGCTTCCCAGAGTCCCACAATGCAGTGGACTCGCCAAGCACACGCCAGAGGAGGTGCAAGCGTAGGCGGTGTGACTGGCGGCGGAAGCAACACCTCGCTGGACCAAGCCACAGTGCCAGCATGCTTTAAGTCTGCCTCCGTCATTCCGATGCCAAAGTAACTTCAAGTAACCTCATTTAATGACTACCGGCCTGTTGCCTACCATCATGATGAAGTGCTTTGAAAGGCTGGTAAAAGAACACCTCGTCTCCAGACTCCCCCCAACAGTCGACCTGTTTCAGTTTGCCTACCAGCGGAACCGCTCCACTTAGGAGGCCATCTCCTCTACTCTTCACCTGAGTGTAGCACACCTGAAAGAGAACACCCATGTGCGGGTGCTGTTCCTGGACTTCAGTTTAGCGTTCAACATCATCATCCCACAGCATCTGGTAGGAAAACTGGAACATCTGGGCTTCAGCACACCCCTTCGCAACTGGCTGCTAGACTTCCTCACCAACAGACCTCAGTCAGTCCGGGTCGGACAGAACACCTCTGATGTCACCACCCTCAGCACGGGCTCCCCTCAGGGCAGCGTCTTGAGCCCCTGCTGTTCACTCTGATTACACATGATTGCGTCCCCAGGTTCACCACCAATCACATCATGAAGTTTGCAGACAACCCAACGGATGTGGGCCTCATCAGAGACGACAACGACTGGAACTACAGAGAGGAGGTGGAGCAGCTGGTGGGCTGGTGCAGAGACAACAGTCTGATCCTGAATGTGGAGAAAAGGAAGATCATCGTCGACTTCAGGAAGAACCAGCCTCGCCACGCTCCACTGCTCATCAACAGCTCAGCTGTGGAGGTGGTCAGCAACCCAAATTCCTGGGGGTGCACATCACAGACAACCCCACCTGGTCTGTGAACACCACGTCACTGGTGAAGAGGGCACAAAAGCGCTTGTACTTCCTGCGGAGGATGAGAAGAGCCCACCTGCCCCCGCCCATCCTCTAGAAATCCTCTAGAAGTAAATAACAAAGAATAAATTTAAAAATTGCATCTCCATAAAGTGGATAACGAGCATAAAGTGCTCTGAAATTTCCTGGTAGATGGCTATATTGATTGTGGACTTCAGAAAACACAGCGGACCATATGACTTAAAACAATGTGGATTCTGCAACACTTTCTCTACACTCTGAGACCTTGTTTTCCAAATGAAATGCAAACTTTACCTATATCTGAAAAGAGATATTATTATTATTATTTTTCTCCTTAGCACCAGTTAAGATGCTTACAATGAAAGTAAGACACACTGAATTTCGTTTTTTCTTTAAACCATTTTTATCAAAATTACAAGAAATAAAGGCTTGGAATATTTCATACTATATGCAATTAATCTTTAATGATAATATCAGTTCCACTTTCTGAAATGAGTGACTGTTTTTTTTTTTTTTTTTTATACAATATCCACATTTTTAGCTGTTCTAGTATTAGTTTCCACACCCATACATAGCGGTGTACCCTCTGCATGCGAGTCTTAGGTAACCAAAAGATCCAGCTGGGTACAGCCAAACATTAGTGGCAGCATTTGGCCAGAAGAGGCTCAAAGTTGAATGTAGAAGCAGGACAATAAATTACATTTGAGGTGGCTTTATTTAAGAACTTCCACCAACACCATCCTGACTGACAACAAGTGTCTCACTGGAAGGACCGAGTGAAGGGATGATAAAAAAATAAGAAATAAACAATACTTATACAAAACTTACACCCAACACAATAAATGCAACCTAATAAATATTTACATAAATATAAATAATTTCAACTAAACAAATCTAAGTCAATCAAAAGAATACTTTAAATTAAACATAATTCCTTAAAGCTCTAGCCTCCTTCCAAATGGTTTGCTCCAACAGCTTTTCAGCAGCACCTGCAGCTGGTTTCTCCCTTTTGCTGCCATGCCCTGCTGAGGAACCAACCAGGAAGAGGTAACTCATTTTTAGTGTATTGTTAAAAAAATAAATCAAATGTCCAGAAATTTAAGGAAACATAAATATGTATTCAGTGTAAAGGAAGTGTAGATATAAATTGACATTTATATCTACACTTCCTTTACACTGAATGGATGGCAGTTTCCCTGCCTCTCAGGAAGGTATATTTAAATGTCTGAACAAAAATACAATAAAAATAAAACAACTCAACTCCTTGGTCTGTAACTTAATCAGTAATCTCATTTCCTCATGCAATATAACCTATTTTAATTACAATTATCTATATAGACACCCCCATGTGGACCCACCACCTGTAAGAAAGATCAAAATTTGAACTTGGGGGGCTTAATATTCTAGTGATTGGTAACAGATCACAGATTTAGGTAGGGGTCATTAATCACTAGTTTACTTCATTTGGTAATCAGCTGTTTTATATAAGGTCTCTTTGGAGGTGTATAATGCACAGCATACATGATTAGGATCAACTTATTATTCTCAGTTTGTCAGCAGAAATCTGCCTTGTTTATTTTAAGTTATGATTTAATAGATTGTCTTTTTAAAACAAACAACAAAACAGGGTTCTGTCTCAAGCAGATCTATCATAATCTAAGTTCAAAATGAAAGGCTACTACTTGGAATATAATACATAATATTTACAAGATGATGTTATGCCTGAAAGGTGGAAATGGGAAGTTTTCCTGCTGGAAATGTTTAACTTTCCAGCATTATGGGGTAACAACTTGTTGGACAAATGTGTGTGTGTGTATAAATAAATATTTATAATGTCAGATCTGGATGTTATCCAGCAGGAGAATATCATCTCTGCTTTGGTTCAAACCAATTAACACTTCAAGGTTGAAATCTGCATTACTCATTCTTTCTCTCTCTTTGTTGGTCTCCTTGTGATGTGGCATAAAGCCTCCAATGGGTCCCTGCAGCATTACATCATCAATAATCCATTAGCATCTCCATGTTTCATCTCTCTCACACTCTCTTTCCATGCACAAGCACACTCACACATTCAAATGCACACACAAAAGATTTTGATGATGGCTGCTTGAATGCTTTTTGGTCGATTTATAAATATGGTGAAAACTTTATGTTAACATTCCTTATTCAAATTTATGAACACAAGGAACTAGATAACATAGAAACACCTGTAAAAAAGTATTTACCTGTAAAACTAGTAATTGTTTGTAATAAAATAACTGCATTATCACATAATTAAAAATAAGATAAAACAATAAATGATGCAGAATCTAAAAAACAGGAAAACAGTGATGTTCCGGTCTTAGTTTTAGTCTCTGTGCACACATAGTGCTCACAATAGGTGCTCTTTCTTAACTTCAGCTTAAAAGTAGAGGAGACATTCTACTTTTATGATTCTAAGTATTTTATTACATCTTTTCATGGGACAGCATTGAAGATATGACACTTTGATACAATGTGAAGTAGTCAGTTTATATCAGTATATCAGCTTGTATATCAGTGTAAATTTGCTATGCCCTCAAAATAAAAACAAATGTGAGTACACCCCTGAGTGAAAATGTCCAAATTGTGCCGAAAGTGTCAATATTTTGTATGGTCATCATTATTTCCCAGCATTGCTTTAACTGTCTTGGTTATGGAGTTCACTAGAGCTTCACTGCCACTCTTCCATGGCAATGTTACGGAGCTGGTGGATGTTTGATCCCTTGCATTGCTCCACCCTTATGTTTAAAGAAACCCCACAGATGCGGCTGAAACAGACACATAATTGTGCGAGATGAGGTCGCTATTGGCAATGGCTTTTGTTTACATTGCTGATTCAGATGGCCTCTGAGATAGAGATGCAAAATGCTTAAAAAATGGACTGCACTAAAGAGAAAGGCAATGGACTATGTCAAGACAAACTAGACCCTGTTCCAAAGGTTTCACTATCTCTAAGAAATCTTTATGATTGATCCATATGAGCATGATAAATAGACAAAGGATTTACATCACCTGCTGTCACCGCCATTCTCAGAAGCTGAGCCTGCTTTTTATCTCGTCAATGGAGTGAGTTTTCATACCGACCAAGAATTCTGAAATGTTAAGTCTTTAAAGGCTCATGGACAAAGCAACTCTGGGTGGGAGCAGAATCTCTGAATTTGTCATCTTAAAGAGAAAACTGTCATTTTATAGGTATGTAAACGACACCCCCCCCCCACTTAACAGTGCTCTTCCTGAGCTCCAGTATCTTCAGAAAAAACTTGTTTAAAACAATTTTAAGCCTGGCATCCACTGTGCAGTTATGTATGTTGGAAATAGTTAGGGCAATGTCGGTCAATTTATTTATGAACCAGTTGTTTTGTTGTTTTTGTAACGTTCCTCTGATTTCAAGACAATTTTACACCTACTGAGACCACTGATTAAAGAGCAATATCCATCCATCCATCCATTTTCCAAACCGCTTAATCCCTCATGGGGTCACGGGGGGTGCTGGTGCCTATCTCCAGCGTTCACTGGGCGAGAGGCGGGGTAAACCCTGGACAGGTTGCCAGTCTGTCGCAGGGCAACACAGAGACAAACAGGACAAACAACCTTTCACGCACACACTCACACCTAAGGACAATTTGGAGAAGCCAATTAACCTAACAGTCATGTTTTTGGACTGTGGGAGGAAGCCGGAGTACCTGGAGAGAACCCACGCATGCACAGGGAGAACATGCAAACTCCATGCAGAAAGACCCAGGGGTGTACTCAAACCCAGAACCTTCTTGCTGCAAGGCAACAGCGCTACCCACTGCTCCACTGTGCAGCCCCTAAAGAGCAATAATTAAATAAAATATTTTACACTTAACCATTTATCAAGAATCTTTATTGTCACCGTGTGTTACCATAATTACATTTTTGATGAGACAGTCTGGCTCAGAATGCACACAAATCACACATAAGACTAACACAAAAAGACCTAATCTTTCCAAACAATTTTTCTTTCAAAATCTGTTGATTGCACTGACCAACAATACTCCCTGAGAGGCTTAAAGTGTGCAATAGTCCCTAGCAGCTAATAGACTAATTTTAAAGTCAAAGGCTCAGTCCCAATACTCACTACACTCTATACCCCCATGTGAAGTGCGTACCTTGTGTAAATGCACATAAGGCATCGAGTGTGAAGGTTTACAAGCGTGCAATGTTGGAGAACTGGGAAAGTACGGTGCATGTCATTGATTTCTGCATCTGTATCATAACTGCGACATCCATAACGATGGGACCATCACTGTTTTTACAATCTTTACTGCTAAATATTAATAAAATTGCAACAAGCAATAGTTTGAGGAGAATAAAGTGCAGAAACCAAAATTTGAGAGTAGTTGAGAGTAGGGCATAGCAGAGCGGGCATTGCCACAAATTAAAAAATGAATGGAACATAATATTGTAGAAACAAACGTAAATCTAAAATAAATTAAAAATATGTGTTGTTTGGCTTTAATTATTGTCCCAACCCTTCTGGCACTCACAAAAATTGAATTTTTTGGATAACTGTTATGGTTTTGCCGCAGGAACAATTTTTTCGGGAGTAGCGAATGTGCAAAATCCTGAAAATGCTTTAGAGCTGCATTTTTCCACATGATCCACTTTTTTACATCGTCGCTGTGCCTACACCAATTTTTGTACAAACATAAAAATGAGCAACATAGACCTCAAAAGCCTGCTGATACTCACAGTGAAAGAATTATTTTGATATCTCTTATACTTTCTTAGCTAGAGCGATTTGTTTGGGACCGTTCTTAGAGGATTTTTGAAATTCCTTAAAAATCCCCTTTATATCATAATTTTTTACGCCTTTATTAAAATATTTCCTGCAAAAACCGATAGCAAGTCTTCTTCCCCTATCTGTTAAGAAATAAACGCAGAAAAAAATTACGTCTCTACCATTTACGGATCAGGAGATATGGAGCGTTGTGCGAGGCAAAGTTCTCCATTATAACCCAATGGGACTTATTATGAGCAAAGTGTCTGCACTTGAGTAGACTGGCCCGCTGCAGGTGTGTCAGTGAGTTTCCATGACGACGGAACTCTGAGGGCCAGAGGGAGAAGCTCCATTGGGATACAATGGCAACTTCCGACGCCCGCTGCAGCGGCTGTGATTAATGTAGGAATCTGAAATTCGCACAGTCACTTCCTCTTGACATTTTAAAATTTTCAAGTGACTTTCAGCCATGTGTCACTTTTCTGCCCCATTTTGGATTTCACATGCTTTCCTATTGGGCCTTTGCTTCCAACAGGACCTGGCATGATGCCCAGACACGACCCAATTGGCCAATACAGCACCACCCACCTGTGGGAAATGGCGCTACACGCCATTTTGGTCAAATGTTGAGTTCTGGGCCCAGATGTGGTGAGGCTGAGTTGCTAAAGAAGGCCGATCTGACACATGAACTTTGGTGACATCAAGTATTGGCACCCCTTTTTGAGGCACTTCCCAGTACAGGATTTGGACCAAACTGACAGAGTACAATCACCCGGTGATACTGAACACAACCATGTTAGCAGCTAACTATTAGCATGTTGCTAACTGGAAGTAGCTCTAGGAAGCTCGTACAAACTTCTTCTTGACAGAGGCTGTACCTCCTCTAGACAGAAAGCTCCACAAGAAATTTGGTCTACATTGCATAAAGCATCTCCAAGCTATGAGGTGTCAAACATCCAATGCTTTTCAATGGGGGACCAAAGCCCTTATGTTCCCTCAAAAGCATGCCCATATATGGAGCTACAGTGTAGCTCGCACACAAAGTGCAGGATTTGAATGCAATAGATCGTGGGGTAGACTAAGGGTTTTATATTACAATCCCCACAGTGTGCATATCAAAACATGTCTGCTGATCCCATGAAGTATTTTTTTTGTACCACCCGCCATTTTGAGTTACCATGGCAACGTTATAAACAACCTATTTTCTCCCTATTTGAGGCACATCCCAGTACAGGATTTGGACCAAACTAACAGAGTACACTCACCCAATGATACCAAACACAACCATGTTAGCAGCTAACGGTTAGCATGTTGCTAACCGGAAGTAGCCCTAGGAAGCTCTTACAAACTTCTGCTTCACAGAGTCTGTACTTCCTTTAGAGAGAAAGCGCCACAAGAAATTTGGCCTACATTGCATAAATCATCTCTAAGCTATGAGGTGTCAAACATCCAATGCTTTCAATGGGGGGCGAAACCCCTTATACTCCTAGAAATGCAGGCCCACATGTGGCTACAGTATATTCAAGTTTGAAATTCTACTTCTGCTTTGTTAAACGATTCAGTGTTTCGAATGAGTTAGGAGATGTTTGGTGCCATTCCCTCAGTTTGTTCTTCTTCTAATCATTCAGCTATTGTTCTTTCATGTTCAAATTCTTCAACTTCTTCAACTTTTTCAACTTCTTCAATGCTTTTCAGCTATTTTTTCTCTTCTTCAAAGATCTTCTGCATCTTTTGCTCAATCATTCAGCTATGTGCATTCACAGTGCATTTTCGCAGGAAATGCAATTTTTTCTAGTCTTCTTAGTGTTTATTCTTCCAAATGTGTTTTTACTGTTTAAGAACAGTAAAAATATGAAGGGCAAACTTTAGAAAGATTTAATTACAACATAAAAAACTGCAGACATGTTATTTTTGGTGACAGTAGCCATTAAAATAATTTCCCAAATATAAAAATGTTGCAATAAACATGCATTATCGTAATTGCTTCATGTCAATATATACATTAATTTAAAAGTAGTGAAATTAATCTTTCAAACACTGAATTAAACTCAATATCTCTTTTTTTTACTCATCTGGGGTTATGAACTTGTGTGTAAAATCTGGTCACTTTGATGTGTAGTGGGGGGGTCTGTGCAGAGTTTGTATACAAAGATGATGTTGCGGGTCTTTTTGACCCAGCCACATTAATGTGGGTAAGTAGCTGTTCAGATCCGGAAAAAAATCCACCTCTGAGACCCAGACCAAGGTGTGTGTGAAGGATTTAAGTCTGAGGGTCTGCGTAAAACACTCTACATCACCACATCAAAGTCGAGGCAGACTGCCATCATCTCCCGGTCATATTGATGATGTGTGAAATGTAAGAATTACATCTGCAGAAAGTACACAGTAATATTGCAAAACGTGTTTGTGATGAGGGAAAACACCCACACAAAATAGCTATTAAATAAAGTATTTATTAATTAATTAAAATTGTATTGTATGCAATAATAATTATTCAATATTAGTTAATTGTTTATTGGTTTAACCTGTTTTTGTGACTGTTTTGCATTAATTTACATAGTATGGGTCAAAATGACCCGCAACATAATCAATATATTTTTTTCAACATAGTATAAGGGTTAAATAGGTTTGTACAATAAGTCCAAACAAGTTTATCCAAAAATAAAAGTATTTTTCACAAATAAAAGTCAACATATCAACAACAATTAAAGATAACAACAATAATATAGATGGATGGATGGATGGATGGATGGATGGATGGATGGATGGATGGATGGATGGATAGATGGATAGATGGATAGATGGATAGATAGATAGATAGATAGATAGATGGATGGATGGATGGATTGATTTTGGGGCGGTAGGTGGGCCAGGGGTGGTGCCCGTCCTCTGGCTAAGGGGAAAGGGTAGGGGTGTTAAACATTGCCGACACAGCTGAACAAGAATAAAAAAAAAAAACCAGTGTAATCTTCTTGATATTCAAAAACAAAAAGGAGGCATTCTCTTGAATCATGGATGTCGTCATCATTGGTGATTTTCTGAAAGAACTGCTGTCGATCCTCTGCTGTCATGGACAATATGCTGGGCAGTTCAACATGTCCACGGAAAAGAGACATGTTGTCCCGTATCCAGCATACTGCTTCATCAATTCTTGTCATGGTGCTCTGAGAGAAAGACAGAAGTAATTATAAATATTGCTGGTCACCAAAGCGCAAAGGATCAGCTGAGTCCAGCTGATATATTTGGAAAGCTTTGGGCATCAGGAGCTGTCAAGTGAAGTGTCAATAACAACCAACAATCAATCAATGTATAGCACATTTTTGGGGAGATGTTATAAAGGTGGTTACTTTCAATATAATAGGGTGTTTTCACCGACGTCACTGGCCAACTTCCGGTCCGCCATATTGGGTGGCACACTTTCTTATCTCTCGTTGTCCTACGTTGTCCTACACGTATTTTCGTATCGAGAATGGATAAGTACGCCAGCACGCTAGAGCGACCAGATAAGGACGTCTATCTGAAGAAATGTTCCGTGATCGACAATATGGACCCCTATGCCTTCCACGGTGCCTTGTTTAGCCGTAATCCTGATGATTGGCCAAATGTGGAGCACGGCGACATAGTGCATTACCTGGTGTTCGGTGAAAACCCTCTGCACACTCTCGAGGAAATGAGAGCCTACAAGGGTCTAGAGGCTCACAACCAGTTCACATCTGGTTGGGTACGAGATGTCGAAGTTATGTACATCAAGGAAATCGCCATCATACGTGGACGGGTGAGTTTTAATAAGATGGTAAAAATGTAAACAATCCGACGCAAATGTGTTGCAAATGTGTTGCACCGCCCGCCAGTGGCGGGCGGTGCGCGAAGGCGCTTGGCTGCAGGGCCGATCGACGCCGCTCGCGGCTTTTATTATTTAAGCAGAACAATGACCAGTGCAAAATTAAGTTGTATTTACCGTATTTACGCCGGTAGGCTTTTGCCTACTGGCGTAACCCGGAAGGAGCGCGGACCTCACTTTACTGTTGAATGTGCTAATCGATCAGCGAATGCATGCACGCATCGGCCGATGTCGATGCAAGAAAATAAAACGCAAATGTACTGAGTGTTCATTTATTTTCATTGTGTCCCCTAAGTTGCTGTGTGCCACATATGCCACAACGACACATGTTAAAACGTTTGGCTTTTGCCTACTGGCGTAACCCGGAAGGAGCGCGGACCTCACTTTACTGTTGAATGTGCTAATCGATCAGCGAATGCATGCACGCATCGGCCGATGTCGATGCAAGAAAATAAAACGCAAATGTACTGAGTGTTCATTTATTTTCATTGTGTCCCCTAAGTTGCTGTGTGCCACATATGCCACAACGACACATGTTAAAACGTCTGAACGCATGAAATGTGAATAAGAGTTTTTGAACTTTAATTTATCTACTGCTGATTATTCATTGAATCGTTTGAATTTAAATATTTAAAATACTTTCACAGCAAAAATTATATGTGATTATTTAGATTAATTAATTACAGAGTATGTAATTAAATAGATTTAATTTTTTAATCGATTGACAGCCCTAGTTTATGCATGTTACAGTGACACTTTAACATGCAGGATAAATAATGGGATTATTAAATCACAAGTAATCATAAAGAGAAAAATTATGACAATTTGTTAACGTAATTATAAAATAACAGTTCATTTAAACGATGTGCAATATTAAAACTGTTCTTATTTTTTTTTATTTTAATTTCAGGTCCTTCACTCTCAAAGTGTCCGCGCTACAGCAACACATCCGTGGATTCTTTCCAAGCAGGATGGCCTCGTACTGACTGGGCATTGCGACTGCAAGGCAGGAATGGGCAGCACCTGTACCCATGTCGCTGCCATGCTGTTTCAGCTAGAGGCAGCTACCAGGATACGTGCATCAAAGACAGTGACTGAATCAAAGGCGTACTGGCTTCTCCCAGGCGGTGTGAAGGATGTTCCTTTCGCGCCAGTATCGGACATAGACTTTAGCTCTGCCAAGAGCAAACGTCAGAAACTGGATGATAGCATAGCAGCGCTCTCGCTTCCGTCGCCAACAATGACTTCCACACCAGCTCGTGTGCGACCTGCTCAGCATGTGGCTGTTAAAAGTAGCGAAAAGCAGGAGGCGTTCCTGACAGCCCTCAGCAAGCTGAGGCCTAAAGCAGCTGTACTGGCTGCCTGTGATGACTTTGCTGCTGCCTTCCGCCCTAAAGCGACAACTAGCAACTACCCCGCACCTTTGGTTGATCTGAAGGATGTAAAATACCAGGCTATGAGTAGGGCTGATCTGGAGAAAGCCTGTGCTGAGATCAGTATAAGCGTCACGCCGGAGCAAGCTAAACATATTGAAGAGGCCACTAGAGCTCAGGCGGATTCAAAATTATGGCATGTCTTCCGTGCTGGACGAGTGACTGCTTCATTTATGAAGGCTGCATGCCACACATCATTAGAGAAGCCCTCACCAAGTCTGGTGAGGGCCCTGTGCCATCCGGACAATAACAAACTGTGTGTTCCTGCTACAAAGCATGGGAAGGCACATGAAGAAGAGGCCAAGCTGGCTTATTTCAACATACATAAGTTGCAACACATCACTGCTGTGTTGTCTGCCAGTGGACTGGTGATAAACCCCACCCACCCTGAACTCGGTGCATCGCCTGACGCTCTGGTGTCATGCGAGTCTTGTGGACGAGGGGTGGTAGAGGTTAAGTGCCCCTACACTGTGAATCGCCCGGAAGAACACACCTGCCTAGAGACAACCCCTGATGGTCTGCGGCTGAACATGTCACATCAGTACTATTATCAAGTACAGACACAAATCCATCTGTGTGAGGTGGCCTACTGTGACTTTGTTGTCTGGACATGTGAGGCCATGCTTGTCCTCCGGATTCTTCCGGACAGCACTTTCTGGGAGAATGTTTGCAGTAAGAGCAAGACATTCTTCCAGAAAGTCCTGCTTCTAGAGCTGTGTGGTAATTACTTTACCAGGAGGGACAAGCTGTGTTTCTCCCCCATCAAACAGAATAGAAATGTTGATCGGTTCTGTCTGTGTGGTGGGGGACAAGCACAGTCTAACATGGTGCCATGCAGAAATGTCATGTGTGAGGGACAATGGTTCCACATGGAATGTGTGAAATTGAAGCGCATGCCCAAAGGTAAATGGGCATGTCCTAAGTGCCGTATTGTAACATAAGTATATCTGTAAGCAAGGTGTTCTCAGTTGTAGGCGTGGAGGTGGTCTAGTACCAGGCCACCATCAAGCCTACAGCTGAGAACACTCACTTCATGGTATTTAATTTTCAATTCTTATCGATATGAAAGGTTACCATTCATAAGATTGTATATATGACACGCTAAGTAACCTGATGTGAGATATACTGTCACGTTCACTGATGTTATGAACCTTTTCTCATTTATGTTGTTAATAAATCATATTAACCTGAAAACAGTCTAGTTTGTCTTCCAATTTTAAGAACAGTCTGATATAAAAACTGTAAACATTTCTTATTATTAACACTAAATTGCACATTTTAGTTTAAATGAATTGCTTTCTATATAAACTAAGAAAATGAAGAAAATAGGGTATGGAGTCTTTAATGTATTTATTTACATTTCCAATGACAAATACACGGTGTGACATGGATACCACAATCCCTGCATTTCTAATCGAATGACACAATTCCATCCGAAAGATTGAATAAAGAACATGCTACTTTTGCAATTTTGTCTAATAATGTCAAGTTATTCTGATCTCTAACTTGCACATAGTCTAGAGGTACAGGCCCACCCACCATATTGTATCGCTGCCTAATGCCCCCTATTACCCGCTCTACATGTATGCGTAAATGAGCTATTTTCCGAGTTTCTATGACCTCACACATAGACAGTTGTTTCTTTCCTTTCATGAAGGCAGGAATCTTTACTTCGGCCTGTAATAAGCCGACCGAATCTTTTATGTCAAAGCCACGGTCAGCCAGGATGATGTCTCCTGGTAAAATGTGACTTAAGAACCCAGATTTTTCTGCAATGGCTTTGCCACTGGTACGCCCACCCCATGCTTCCGAAATAAAACTGACTGAACCCATTGGACATATGGCAATTAAAAATTTCACAGTGTTATGATGCTTGTAGTTTGACCAAGTCTGTGCTTGAGCCATTAAACCTGTTGGTCTATCAGTAAATACTTCAAAACAATCTATAATTGCACTCACACGCACACCATACTGTTTCCGAAACTCCATTGGAGTGCTTTCAAACAATGCCTCCCTGGACGGCCATTTCACAAGAAATCCAATATTGTGGTACATGACATTTATGACATGACTGAAGGTGCGAGATACAGTAGGGCAGGACACATTAAAACGGTAAGCAATATCCTGAACAGATAAGTTTAGACGAAGCCTCATTAGAGCAAGAACCATTTGCTGGAATTTGTTGAGACAGCTACTGGGTCCACAGATTAACTCATCTGAAATATAATTGAACAATAACATCAGAACAGTAAATGATGGCAAGCCAGTGTAAAACTTAACTTTGCCATCATCATTTTCAAAAGTCCTCTGACAAACAGTAGATTCCTCAACCTTAATCCGCAATTCCATATTTTCCTGTGTCAGTCTATTCAGTTCTGACTGCATGTCATCGATGAGCGACATGGATATATCCGTTTGGCAGGCCACAGTGTTCGGTTTTGCCGTCAGAGTCTCATCTGTATCGGGTAGTGGCTCCACACCTGATATTTCTAAGTCCTTGTTAGGCTTGAATGACTTGCTGAGAGAGATAAGGCTCTCAGCAGCATCATATAGCTTCCTTTTATGAGCCCTCTGCTGCACACGCTCCATCCGGGATGCTGTCAGGTCTGAAGCTGGTTTCACCTTCGAATGGCCTAGGAGAAGGCTCGGTGCCCAGTCTGGGTTATCACAGTCGAAGAGTGCTGCAGGTTTGCCTGGAAAACAAAAAGCATTGTTGCTTAGCAAAGAAAATGCCATAAAGTTACAAAATAGCAATAGATTATCACATCAAGTGCATTTTTTGCAAGCTCTAACATTGTGTTCAACTATCTTACATTATTATCATCAATTTATTTTTTAATAAGTACATTTTACCATAAGCATACATATAGCTATCAGTCACAATAGTTATAATGCCTGAGTACAAAGTTTATCATTCTAATCTGTCAAAAACACCGATTGACAAACTGACCTAAAAAAAATGCGTCAACTAGCACTGTAGGCTGCAGCCCGGTTTAACTGAACCCCAAAATATATTGTTTAAATATAGCGTTGCGTTGTGGGACGTGGCTGCCATGTTGATGGAAAAGCAAAGTTAAAATGACAAAATCACCATTATTAATAATTTGGATCCATATGACGTTCCAAACAATGAGTGGAGCGGAACAGTTCTGAAGCTACAAGTCCTTGGAGTCTCATGTGGAGTTTACGAATGGATAGGTTCAGGAGCTGCAGATCTTAAAGCCAGCAAACAGTGGGAACACAGCAACTCGTTCAAAGGTAAGCTGCGCTAAGACGGGCTCTGGCGCATGCTAACCGTTAGCGCTAACAACCACTCGCGCATGTAATGTACTTTTAACTTGCTGCTATGTGTTTCAAACGTTTAGAACACACTCTCATTGACATCGGGATACTGTGGAAAGTTATGTTTGTCGACTTACAGCCGCGATCCAAGCGGGCCGACGACTCTTTGTTATCGCTAACAGTTGTTCTCCGTGGTTGCGCCTCCAGGCAGGAAAGCGGTGGAAAATTAACCGTTTCTATGTTTTTCCCATGGCGATCATGTGTTGCGCTGTTACAGCCCACAATACAGCAACGGTTTACATGTTTTAAATACTTAACAGTTAATTACCTGTGACAAAGTGAGCACCGCAGACTCTGGCGTATTCCAGCTTAACACCGTCCAGATCGGCCCTGGATATCCGTGTCAGCCATAGGCGACGGCGTTGTTCAGATAGCTGTTTTGTTTTTTCGCACTGATTCGCTATCACGGCTGGTAGGCGATAGAAAGAGCGTTGTTCTCCACCTCCACGGGCCGTGCAACCAACCATTAAACATGTTTTCACCATTGTTCACTTACAATACTGCCTAAGGCGTAATGCAATGCGGGTCAACGGTGCGAAACGACTGCCACCCAATATGGCGGACGCGCTGAGTAGTCACCTGAGCGTGACGTCAGCTGAAAACACCCTATTATAAGCAGGTGTTCCTAGAGCTGTGGAAGCTGGATCTGTGGTTGGGAGTTTCCTGCTGTCCCCGTATTCCTACTCTGCTACAATTACAGCCACTGTTCATAGTCTTATTGCTATCATTACTGCCATCATTATCATTACTATGATAATGATGGCAGTAATGATATTTCATTGCCATTTTAAGCTGCCAATAGCCATCGCTGTTGTAAGAGCGTGTGTTCAGTGTTAGATGAGCAGAAAGTTGACGAGGTGGTCGTTGGAGATCGTTCAGAGCTGTTTGTCTAAGAGACTGGGAGCGTGTAAATGAATAAGAGTAAGTTCTGTCAGTTACCAAGCAGGATTTGCATTTGTGCAATTTAAATATATTTAGCAACCTAAAGAGTTAATATAATAACGTGGCTTGTAGGTTATTTGTGGTCTCTTGCTGCCACCTGCTGGACAAATTGGAAATAGCTATTTGTAGCGATTGGAAATATTAGTTCTCATTTGTTTTGTTTTATGTATTTCTTGTAGACCACTCTCAGCTCTATTAAAGAAAGTTTGGACCTGAAGCTCTCCTCTCATCTTTTACCGGATGCTTGTGGTGGCTGTATCATTTTAAGAATTAACACAAAATAAAGGGAGCACAACATATGTAGAACCTGCAAGGTCATTACTGTGATCATAAAGCCAATAAGTGTCCCCTTTCCCAACTTAAGAAAATAGAAGACATTGCAGGGGGGAAAAAGGAGTAGAAAAAAGTAAATAAGCTTGCCTGTAAATTAAGAAAAGGGTCCTGGAAACTTGGTGCATGCCAAATGGCAACGACATAGGCATCCGCTGCATACACATCCTTCTTCTGCCAACACATAAGTAAGGGACAGAAAAAGCTGTAATGTGAGGAATCACATGTTTGATAGACTTCATGATCAACTTAAAGGTTAACAAATAACTATGCACACCTTCCACCAGGCCATGTCACAAATGAGCTCCACGAAGCTGTTGGCAATCTATAAAGAGAAATGCAGAGGTTAATTTCAAATGTGAGGTAGAAAATCCACACACGTATAACTGCTGTCGCTTCCAAGTTGTGCTGCAAACCAAGTGACTGGAAGTCTTGCCGTTTTAAGTTGGTAGTGCCAATTGTCCCAATAATCTTGGTTTCTGATCTTCTGGCATCGAGCACATGGTCAACCTTGAACAAGAGAAATTATACATACTTATATATACACATACATATATATACACATACACACAGACACATATACACACTTACATATACACACAACAAACAAACTAACAGCATTTATGGTCATGTTATTGTAACTACAGCATATACAGTAAAACCAACAATCATGTTATGAGCATACATTTACATATTTCCATTAAACTGAACTTGGGATCATATGTTTCAGAGGCAAACAATTACAGGGAAGGAGGAATCATTTTTAAAACTTACCTGTGACTCTGTGATGCCTGATCTGGCAAGCAGATGTCTTAAATGGGGTAGGCCCCAACAGTCTGGTCTGCACACTGACAGATCTGGCACAAAAAAAAATATAAAAAAGTTTGTAAGGCTGTCATTTAGTAGATAGTCCATAGTGGAATATATCTCAAAAAAGGTTCAAACATGCCTTTAACATTTGAAGATTCATCAAGCTGGCCTGCTGACAAACCTTGACCAAAACATTTGCCTTTTTCTGAGCAAGTACAGTTTTAAAAAATATGAATGAATATTATCTATGACAACCAGCTGTACTGTTCGCCAACATAGTCAAAAACTTTTGTAAATGGACATTGTGTTACAAATTAAACCGCTAGCAACTCTGCTAAGTATACTGATATGTATAATTAACGTTAGCAGGCTAATAACGTTATATTTCTCAAGCCGAAATAATTTTCACTCTAACTGTTGGGCTCTTACTAAACTTGCATACTTTCTTCACACAAAAATGATAACGTTCTGTAATGTTCATCCCGATGGATATTGCATAAACTCAATTTCACAAGAAACATCTATAACTAAAACTAAACAGGGCCTAGCGCTAGCTAACATTAAATTGATGGTAGCCTACAAAACTACTACCTTATCATGCAAAAAACTAATAAAAACAATAAACTAGATCGTCACATCAAATATCATAATATATTTCATCCAGAAGGGTCAACAAAGTAGTATCGTTAGGCCTATGAACATAAAATTATGTATTTTTAACTTACCGACCAGTGGCGGCTGGTGAAAAAAAAAATCTTGGTGGGGCTGGCCAATAGATTTCCCTGCCTAACCCAGTACATGCATTTAAATTAAAAGTTGGAAAATTATTATGATTCCACAATAAGGATTTCATCAGTAAAAAAAAAACATTGTTCACAAAGGATTATTTTGGTGGTTTTGTCTTATTAATCCTTTTCACAGACTCATGCCAGAGGGTTTGCATACATTGTACATGTACGTATATTATTACGAAACAAACGTTTACGTCTTGACTTAAATATATATCCTAATTTTGTATTTATATAATGATTTAAGTAGAACAATGACTAGTGCAAAATTAAGTTGTATTTACCGGAGATAAAGTGTAGACTGCAAATTCTGTCGTGGTAAGATGGCTGCCACAGTCGATTGGAATCCTGCATCCTTTTCATTGAAATTATCCATTTCTTTCTTCGGTAAACAAAAGAAACGTACATCCGACGATTTGGAATGCCTCTGTGTGCAACCAGCAGCACAACAAGTCGTAGGCATTGTTTATATTCCAAAAATAAACTAAAAGTATGCTCTAATTCACCCATTTTGTCAGGCTGGTAAGCGAAAACAGTACTGTTTTTGCCGACCACCGTGACCCGGGTTTGTGGCGCGGATGTGGCTCGTGACGTCACGCGTGAAGTGTACCTATCACTGTGCAGCTAGGGCTACGCCTCCAGTAGCCCCAAAACCATTCATTTTGGCGATGCTGATTGGCCAAATATTTATAAATCTTCCCTAGCAGCAGTATACAATTGGTTATTTCGCTACACTTGTAGGGCTCCTTGGGTCACAGCCCCACAAGCGTAGAAGAAGAGAAATGATACGTTCTGTTGGTGGAAATGCACTGTTAAATGATAGTCAATCAGTAGAAGTGTGTTAATAATTTTCATTACATGTAGGCACGTTCTATTAAGTAAAAACTGACAATAATACTTTTAAAATCTCTATATATTTTGACTTTTCTCCTCCACATCTAGGGAGGGCAGCGCCCGAGCGCCCCCTATGGGCCAGCCGCCACTGTTACCGACATCGTCCGTTTTCCGATTTGCTATGGGCAGTAAAGTTTTGTTTGCGCCTAAGAAAGCTCATAGTTGCATGACGTCATCAAAATCGCCGACTTGGATGGGCGGAGTTGGATATCCAAAAGGCGCTGCAGCGAAAGGCTTTTCGCATTAATATACCATATTGATGCGAGAATAAGGCTCATAACACCATCGGCGGATGGCGGAGCAGAACAGTTACGCTTTATGCTTTAAAACATACTCCTTTTGAAATGTCCGAAACTGTATGTTAGCAAGGCTAATAGCAGTTTGGCTACCGCAAGCTACTGGTTAGCCCTTTTGTTCTAAACGCCATGTGTCCAATGGTTTACAAAACATTTCCCAATAAACCTTTTACTTCACCCTCAGCTCGCTGCCCAAACCTGTCCTTTGTCTCGTGTCAGTTATGTCCAGCTTGGCCATTCACAGAAGAAGCGTTGAAGGAGGGAGAACCGTTGGTTTCTTCTTTGCAGGCTAGCGTTTAGCCCTGCAGCATGAGCGAACAGCGTGGTCGGGGTCGGAGGCCTGGTCTGAGCACATTCTCTGACCCGGTTGCAGTCCGATTTGAGCAGATTTCTCCTCAGCATGGGGAAGTTGCTCCTGTGCCGGCTTTTCAGCTCTGTGTTGCCTGGAACCAGCTCTGTATTTGCCCGGACATGTTCCCCGGGCGATGAGAGGTTCTCTGCTGAAGCAGGCAGTTGAGTCTAGCAGACCCTGGATCAAGCGTAGACTTGCCCAGCTACATTCCTTCAGATGTCCCATCAGAGGAGGCCATTTGGCCTCATGGTTCAGCCAGCCTCCCTCTCCTCCTTTGTCTATAGGAGGGAGGAGGTGACGGCTGGTAGCTTTGTCCTGGAGAGGTGGTCTGAGACAGCTGCTGTAGAGCTGTAGAAAGAGAGAGTCTGAAGTGATGTGCTCAGTGTTGCTAACTCCTCAGTAAGGAAAGTAGCTATTGGCTGTGCTAAAAGTCGCTAGAATTCGCTGAATGGCGTCATTGCCTAATTTGCATAATCTGCCACATGATGTGATGTGCATGTTATTGACGCTGTGGGAGAAATAACGTCGTTAGAGAGAGAAAAAAAGTGAGTAAAAACACTCAGAATATATAGAGCTACTTTTTCTGTCCATTAATGTTTATTTATTTATTTATTTTTTATTAATGTTTATTTTATTACAATACTAACCCTCCTCCTTTACCCGGGCATGGGACCGGCAAAATGAACCATAAATAGACACTATAGCGGAGTTAAACAAAAATTTTAAATGTTTTTTTTTCAACTTTTTATTTTACTTTTTATTTTTTCCCTTGTGGTCCACTAAGGAGCATAAAAATCACGGTAAAACATGAACATGTGGCTGTGTGAATCAAATGCCGTTATTTATTTAAGATAAAACATTTCAAATTCAGTTATTTATTTTAGACCAAATAACATTTTACATTTACATCCCGCTCACTCCCGCCCTGAATGTAAGCCAGGGCTGGGCGGCACCGCATGATCAACCTGCGCGGTCAATCCTAGCGCATGCACGCTTCATTTGCAGTCTGGACGCTGAGGGTAAACATGCTGCGGTTCTGACTGCAGCGCTGAGAGGGACTCCTGCGGGAGCGGGAGAACGGGGGAGGACAAGAGTAGGAACGATACGTGCTTTCACATTAGAGTCTCCAGTGACACCAGAAAAGTCTCTAGATTTGTCGCTAGTCGCTTTTTTGAAAAAGAGTCGCTGGAGGGGTCTGAAAAGTCTCTAAATATAGCAACAAAGTGACTGACTTTTATCTGTAAGGAGGGGTCACAGCTGACCTCCTGCTGAGAGAGGCCCTGAGGAGGGGAGAGAGAGGGAGAAAGAGGCCGTCTTTCTGGCCATGTTCCCCCAAGTCTGTAGCAGGACAGAATTCCTTTTACTTTCTCCAGACTACTGTTCAGAATTTAATCCGAGATCACTTATTCATCATGACGTTATTATAGCATAACACAAGAAACAAAAAGACAAAATAAAGTGGTTGATCATCATCAGAATGATTCAGTGAAATGCAGATCTAAGTTAAAGAATCAAAGTTCATCTTAAAGAATATGGAATGAGGTTAAATTAGCTTAACTAATTCAGGACAACATTTGGTATGTGTTTCAACCCATTCACAATGCAAATCCTGAGTTAAACAAACATTATTTGATGAAATAACATTTTAAAGAATGGTTTTCTCAGTAATGTGTGAAACGAAGCTAATAGCATTATGCTAGCGGACATTTGGCGCTAATTTTTAAAAAAAATCCTTGAATTACATGAGCATGGCATGGTTTTGAAGAAGCTAGCGGGAGCTATGTCTGTTAGCTCCATGTAGTTTAAAAACACTGTTAAAACACATTAAGTAAACCCTTCTAAATAAACCATTTAACTTTCCCTGTTTATTTTTCTGTCTAACTTGTTAGTGCCTCTGTGTCAGTTCAGTTTACTTCGGGCATCCAGTTGGTGCAGTGTGAAGGCTGAATCTCTGATCAGCAGCATGCGGTTAGTGGGCGGCTATGGGCTAGCAGGCGGCTCTGTGTCCTTCATGTGAGTCTTTGACCCGGTTGCAGTGGGCGATTTCAGCTGAGCTTTTGCTCTCAGCTTGGGAAAAGGGGTCCTGTGCCGGCTGCACAATGCAGGAAGTTTCCACTTACTCCCAAAGGAAGAGTTGCTGAAGTTCATTATCAGGGACTATACTGCAGACGGTTTCCTGTGGGGGAATTCAAGTCATGCTTTTCGAACAAGCAGATTTTATTTTTTTTTAAACTTTTGTACCAACATGGAAGGTTGTCAGAGATATAGTGGTATATGTTCTGTCACTTTTTAATTGATGGATGATTAATGACCCTAATCATTTCTGGTCCCCCTTGAATTCCGGCCCCTCTTGATTTCCGGTTTTCCTTGATTTCCGGTCTCCCTCCCCATTTCCGGTTCCTCTCCCTTACCCATATTATATTATTATCATTAATATGATATTAATATTATTAATATAGTTATTAACTTTGTTATTCAATTCAATTCAATTTTATTTATATAGCGCCAAATCATGAAACATGTCATCTCAAGGCACTTTACAAAGTCAAGTTCAATCATATTATACAGATTGGGTCAGATTATACAGATTGGTCAAAAATGTCCTATATAAGGAAACCAATTGATTGCATCAAAGTCCCGACAAGCAGCATTCACTCCTGGGGAAGCGTAGAGCCACAGGAAGAGTCATCTGCATTGTACATGGCTTTGCTGCAATCCCTCATACTGAGCAAGCATGAAGCGGGTGGGAAGAAAAACCACCCATTAACGGGAAGGAAAAACCTCCGGCAGAACCGGGCTCAGTATGAACGGTCATCTGCCTCGACCGACTGGGGTTACAAAAGACAGAACAGAGACACAACAAGAGAAACAAAAAAGCACAGAAGCACACATTGATCTAGTAATCTGTTCTACATTAGATGGAAGTAGCGGGTGAGCCGTCTTCTCTGGATGATGTCACAGTTAACAGAACGCCAGACCAGGTGTACCTACTATGAAGAAAAAGAGAGAGCAAAAAGTTAAAAGCTGAAATGACGACAGTCATTTCAATGTAATACAATGCAAAACTGGAGAACAGTAGACTGAAGAACAGTAGAAATCAGTAGAGTGAGAAAATTAGACCCTGATGTCCTCCAGCAGCCTAGGCCTATCACAGCACAACTATAGAGATAGCTCAGGGTATGAGCCACTCTAACTATAAGCTTTGTCAAAAAGGAAAGTTTTAACATTAGTCTTAAAAATAGATAGGGTGTCTGCCTCACGGACCAAAACTGGGAGTTGGTTCCACAGGAGAGGAGCCTGATAGCTAAAGGATCTGCCTCCCATTCTACTTTTAGAGACTCTAGGAACCACCAGCAGACCTGCAGTCTGAGAGCGAAGTGCTCTGTTAGGTACATACGGGGTAATCAGAGCTCTGATATATGATGGAGCTTGATTATTAAGGGCTTTATACGTTAGAAGGAGAATTTTAAATTCTATTCTTGATTTAACAGGAAGCCAATGAAGGGAAGCTAAAATTGGAGAAATATGATCCCTCTTGCTGCAGCATTTTGGATCAGCTGAAGACTTCGAACTGCATTTTGTGGACTTCCTGATAGTAAAGAATTACAATAGTCCAGCCTTGAAGTAACAAATGCATGGACTAGTTTTTCAGCATCACTCCTGGACAGAATGTTTCTAATTTTGGCGATATTCCGGAGGTGAAAAAAGGAAACTCTGGAAACCTGTTTAATATGGGATTTAAATGACATGTCTTGGTCGAAAACAACACCAAGATTTTTAACTTTATTACCAGAGGCCAAGTTAATGCCATCCAGATTAAGGGATTGATTAAGAACTTTATTTTTTGAAGACTCTGGCCCAAAGATTACAACTTCTGTCTTGTCAGAATTTAAATGCAGGAAATTTAAAGTCATCCAGCTTTTGATGTCATCAAGACATGACTGCAGTCGAAGTAACTGATTGGATTCATCAGGATTTATGGATAAATATAGCTGAGTGTCATCAGCATAACAGTGGAAATTAATCCCATGCTGTCTGATAATTTTGCCAATCGGAAGCATATATATATAGTAAATAGAATTGGTCCAAGGACTGAACCCTGTGGTACTCCACAAGTGACCCTAGAGTTTGAGGAAGATTTATTATTAACATGAACAAACTGGAATCTGTCCGACAGATAAGATTTAAACCAGCCTAATGATTTTCCCTTAATCCCTACAGTATGCTCAAGTCTTTGTAAGAGAATATTGTGATCAACTGTATCAAATGCAGCACTGAGATCTAACAGGACAAGTATAGACACAAGTCCATTATCTGAGGCCATGAGAATATCATTGGTGACCTTCACCAGAGCTGTTTCAGTGCTATGATGAGTTTTAACACCATTGAACTATGGTAGGATTTACTTTCATTTTAATATATTCGTTTAAAGATACTAATACGTTGTTTTCACCATTTTCTTTTTTCTTTTTTATTTATTTTTTGATGGGAACGTTCTATACGGTGAGGAAACACTGAGCAAAAACCTAGCAATATAATCCTTGTAATGGATAGCTTATGAAAAATAAGTGGTTTGTGTGTTCTTTCTGTGGGGTTCCTTGTTTGGTTCCTTAGATTATGAAGGAGTCCTCAGAAGAACTTGAAGTGAAGCACACCTCCCCTAGTCGGGGCAAAGTTACAGAAATCAGCTTTTTCTTTCACCCGACGGCTGCAAAAACCTTTTTGCAAAATTAAGGTTGGTTTGCTTTTCTACATTGAAAAATGAAAGGTTTTACACCATTTTTCTTTTTAATGTGCATACTGTGTGTTTTCAAAGGGCATTTCTAGCACAAAATCCATGATGATTACTACCTCCTCTACAACCTAATCGATGGTAAAAATATTTACTAATGTTAATTGGAGTAATAATTTTTTTAAATCATGGTTTTATTGTTGTGTTTTTGCCCCAAAAAACAGCAAGCAGTCTAACCCAGACAGAAGGCTACAAAGAGATCACAATAAGGAAAAGTGTCCCTCTTCAGCACATTTATGTGTGAAATGATTGCCTACCCTTCTTAGACAATTTTCATGCATCGTTAGCATCAAGGCTCACAATCAGTAAAAAATGTTGCGTTGTAAAAATGACAAATTGATTGAACTTTATGGTGCTTACTGCTGTTTGTTGTTCTTTCTTCATTCAATTTTGCATAAATATCTTATTTCTCAATAAACTACATTAAAAGGGTGGCTCAAGATTTTGGTAGTTGGTTACTGTTATTAAAAGTTAATCTCTGGCCTGCAGTATCAACCAAATAAACTGTATTTGTAAAGCACTTTTCAGTTCTGCCTCACATAGGTTAAAACCAAAAGGCAAAAAAAAAAAAAAAAAAACCCAGAGAAAAAGGTTATATAGATGAATTAAACCAATTTATGAGGAATGGCTGAAAAACGGTTGTGGAATTTAATGAAGAAACTGCATTAAATATGAAAAAACTTAACACGAGCTATGATCATGGAAAAGTTAAATGTTTTAACAGGGTCTGCTGTAATGACACAATTTAAAAGACATAGTACAAGATGTTGATTATGTCAAACTTAGTTATCTGCTGCAAGTAAGATATCAGGGGCTTCTCATTTTACCTCACTATTGATTAATATAGCACTTCACATACTAAAACACAGTTTTCTGTTTTAACAGAATCAAACATTCTTTCTTTCTGAATTTTTACAACATTTTTGGCATTTGAGTTAACCCTGGAACTTGGCTGAACTGAAGTTGGGTCTTATTATCGATATGTCCATAAATTCTAAAACAAGACGATGATAAAACTGGTGCAGTTTCAAAAGCTTTTACAGTTGAACTTGTCTAGTCTTTAAAACACAGTTTGTAAAATTTTGTACACCTTGTTTTTTTTAAACCTAAGGATTTAGTGCTCTGTTAAAGTAAAAGGCACAAATTACTAAAATGCCCCATTTCTTAATTCTATAGCGTAGTCTTTTGCTGTTCCAATATTTCATACGTGCGCATAACCTACAGAAAGGTTTATTGTCCTCTTTATAAATAAAACGTTTTGCTTTGGACGTCATGGATATTAATGTTACAGCAGCATGCAGCTTGAGTAAGCTCAGACAGGCTTTCTGCCCTTCCTCTGTGAATGTTTTTGTGTTTCACGGGCAAAATCTAAAATGTTTTACCATATACATTTTTACACGTCTAATTCTGCGATTCCATACACATTTTCCACGTTGTGGTGTGGGCTTGGATCAACTCGCCGTTCATTCTGCTTCCAAACTAAAAAACTACATATATTGAACTCTATTGTTTATGCGAGAGCCTCACATTTAGACAAATTTATTACGCTTAGCTTTTATTTACAACGCCGAGCGTCTTCTTTATCCATGTAGTTGGTCAAAAAAAAGTGACAGTAAAGAGCTTGGTCTGTACAGTATATACACGCAAAGCAATAATTTAACATCTTACACAGTTTGTCTGAGAATCAACCGTACAACCTTCCCTCACTGTTTAAGTCACTTTCACCACTGGCAAACTCGCACAACGTCAAGCACAATACAGAGTCACAGACTCTCCCCCCCTTGTTTTTAGGCTAGTAGGCTAATTGTTCAAAACTATGTGTTTTATTTTAAGTATTTACATACTTTTATGATGGAGAGTTTTTACAAAAGTCAAAAGAGGACTATTTGAAATCCCTTAAAATCCTGTCAATTAATTCCAGAGAGAAAGACGGGTAAAACAATGATTCATGGTTAGTTTGCATGTATTAACTTTTGCTGTATGTACTTTCTTAACCATTTGGAATGATGAAGACAAATTGCCAAACATACCAGCCACGGTTCACTCAGAGCTCCTCTAGATAACAGATATAGGAGAGCGTATTGATTTAAAACATCCCTTCCTTTACATCTCTTGTACAGGTCCTGTACAGCTTAAGAAAATCACAATTTTCTTAAATGTAATGTAAGGAGCCCATCAGGCCTTCGAACAAAATCAAAAAAGAACATTTGCTGAACATTCATTCCTGTTTTATCTATTGACCTGCAACGTTAGTAACCTGCAATGTCAGGCATTGTACAATATTTTTACATGACAATCATGTTTAACTTTTTCATATTTAAGGATCGACTGACCATTTGGCAACTGTGCCCCCAAGTACTATTATTATTATTACCAGGCTTAATCAAAGTTTTGAAAATATTTGCAGTTTTAAGAAATCCAGCTTGTTGGCATCAGAGAAGAATGTGTATGACATAGTGCGAGATTAACAAATGTTATATAAGGACCTTTGCTGCGAGCATTATTTTCCCATGGTTTTCCTTTGTTATTGAAACAAAATGTGGATGCACAATTGCATGACAGGGTATAGCAAACCTTTTTTCAATTAATTAATACCCCTGAGTAATAAACTCAGTTTCTAACTGAGTTATTGCCCAAATTATTCACAAAATAAGTCACACACCCTTATCAGGCTAAGTATTTAGCATGACGAGGCAAATTGCTCTTCATTTGTGCAGACATAGTGACTGCATAGGGTAACTGCATATGCACCATTTGCATAGGACCTCTATATGTTTTGTAGGGGTAAATGTGCATCGTACAAGTCAACTTTGAAATTCGCAGTCAACTTTGAAATACGCTACTGGATGCATTAAACTTGAACTTTTTTATAGTGTTACTTTATACGCTATAAAAGTGAAAGACAGATTAACATCGGTTTAACAGGGGAAAGACTTTTAAACAAACCATCCGTCCATTGTAAAAAACAAATGTATCTCACAACTATAAATATCTGATTCTAAATAAAACAGGTAAATCTTCCATGATTCTTCTAGGTTGTACAACTATAGATATTTCTTGTTAAACCATCAGATTGACGACAACAGAAGCAACGGCACTGATGTTAAAAAAGAAATTTTGAAATTTGAGGAATTCGCACAAATGTTGAACAATGGGGAATTCATTGTTTATTGTGGTTTTTAGAGGGGTTCGGAAGTGAAGAATGATTTATAGTTGCAATTTAAAATGTTTGCAATCTCAAAACAGAGTATTGTTGGGGTTGCTACCACATTTCCCAATGTTAGTTGCATGAGAGCATTGATCCAAATCTGTGTATTTGAAAATGTGGTTAAATGTATGTTTGTGCTATTTAGCAATCAAACCAGATTTCTGGTGTCTGAAGTAGCCTATTTCTTTATGGGTGTTTTAAGACCCGTCCTTGTATCCTTCAGGCTTTGGCTACAGTGAACTCTATATACTGCTATACATCTTTTGCCAGACAACTAAGGACTTACCAGACTTTTTAACTTTCCTGCTTACAATAATTAACTTTCATGATACTAGTCCATCGCTGCATCAAATACATAAAATGAATAAAAGGTTTTTTTGCAATTCCAGATGTCGAAACCAAGATTTCGAAACATTGTTTTGCCAGGCAGTTCTTTGCAGCTTCCATGATACAGTTGTATTCATGGAACTCCAAAAAGCATTCATGTGTTCTCAGTTGCATCTGTGCACATTATACACGAAGAAAAGTGGTTAAAAAAAATTCCATTCCTATTCATCTTAGCTTTTACAAAAGAGTTTCTCTTGTCACAGAGATTAGTTTGATATATTAAGTTAGTTGTTAAGATTTACATATACATGTTTATTGTATATAAATATGTGTGTGTATTTACGGATTATATGCATTGTAATGGTTCATAATACATATTTGAAGTTGTGTTCAATAGCTTTAACCTGGCTGGTTTTGGTTTTCCTATATGCTGTTTGAATCCAACAACATTGTGGTTTAGCAGTCATTTGTTAACCTAGCAAACTGCGCGTATTTGTAGTGCATGTATTTGTAGTTACACTGCATAAAACAGAAAAATCCAGCCAGCAGTAAGATTAAAACAACAAATTATGCTCTGGTAAAGCCTAGAAATGCTTTCGAAAAGTGGCGGAGTTCAGCTTTCAAAAAACAAACACGGATGACTAATATATGATTACTTCTGGTGTTAAAAATGGCAGGGATATTTTTCCACCTTCCCTTGTCCCACCTTGCTCATTTTTTTTATCCGTTAGGCATTGACAACATTTCATTTAAATATTAAATCTAAATCAGATCTAATGCAGTTTTTCATTTTGAGCAAAAAGCAAACTTGTTTCCGTTATAAATGTATCTTTGGATGAATGCAGACACAAAACAGAGTTATTTTCTGATAGTTTATTGAAAGAGAGATAAGTGGATGAGGGAATCAGAATAAGATGAGAAATGTAGGTGAGATGCAGAGTTGCTTTAGTACAGGGGCAGCAGGAAACCCAGCAGCTAACAGAAGTGGCAGGTAAATCCAGCGGCTAAAACGGGGAACAAACCAGCGGTGTTGTAGTTTTACTTCACTACTGTGCTTAAGTATATTTTGGAGTACTTTATACTTTTCTCTCGAATAACATTTTTTGATAACTTTTACTTTTACTTATATTATATACTCCAATACATTTTCAATGTTTGGTTTAGTTACTCGTTACAAAAAGAGAGAGTGAGAGACTCACACACGCAAGTGTTTTGACCCCACCTACTGATTGACTGCGACAAAGTCGGGACTTGCCTGGGCTTCTTCATCACCACCAACGGGATAAGAAGCTGGTTCAGTGGTAAAGCAAGTTAAATTAACCTTGTGGTATAGATAAAGCATCTAATAGCAGAGAGTCCTAATTTTCTGAACTAAACGATAACCTGCAGGTGTATCTATTAGCAAGTTTACCACTTCCTGTAGGTTGGCTGGACCTGGTTTATCAATTAACCATGTTAGTATACACCCCCTGGTCTAAATTTGCACTTGGTTGTGTACAGTTTTAAAGCGCATAGCACTGACCTTACTTGAAGAAGGAAAACAGAAAACTTACAAAAAGGTTGTATTTTCTGTCTAAACTTGGTCTAAATTTCTCCTGCACCTGGCTGTTTATATTATTTCAAGTGAATTTGACTTTTAAAGTTTACTAAAATCTAAAAATGTCATTCAAACTACATTTGCTTTGTTTTACTTCTTACTTATACTTTTTATTACATTACTTGAGTACATCTATTTTTACAGTAATTTTCATACGTAAGTACAAGACATTTCAGATACTTTAAGACTTTTACTCAAGTAACATTTCAGTCAGTGACTTGGACTTTTACCAAAGTCATATTTTGGAGAGGTACCTATACTTTTACTCGGAGTTCTGACTAATTAGTGCTCAACAGGTGTGACAGATTGCTGAGGGAGTGGAGGGTGAGCTTCTTCTTCTTCTTTTTTTTTTTACTGGCGTCTTGCAGTCAAATAGAGCATTATCGCCACCTACTTGATCTTTAGTTACTTTTCCTTAAATCCTTATGTTTGGTCCAGTTTGTCGTAGATAATATGACATGATCCTAAGCACCTTCTTTCCGGATTTATTTGAGAGGATATTTGTAATGTTCATTTGTTTGATTCCTTCTTGTTCCAGTCCATTTTTTAGATCCATTCTTTGATTTGAGTATTTCATACACTCAAACAGCACATGTTCCACAGTTTCTGGAATGCTGAAACTGTGGATGCTTCCCAATAGTGTAGTGAGCCTCGTGTGGCCTAGTCTAATTCTGCTAAACATCCCTTGTTAGGCGCCCGCCTATGCATTGAAAATGCATGGCGGAGGCCTTATGTTATGCACCCAATAAGGATTTCTTTATTAGGCGCCCGCCTATGCATTGAAAATGCATGGCGGAGGCCTTATGTTATGCACCTAATAAGGATTTCTTTATGCACCTAATAAGGATTTCTTTATTATTAGGCGCCCGCCTATGCATTGAAAATGCATGGCGGAGGCCTTATGTTATGCACCTAATAAGGATTTCTTTATTAGGCGCCCGCCTATGCATTGAAAATGCATGGCGGAGGCCTTATGCTATGCACCTAATAAGGGTTTCTTTATTATTATTAGGCGCCCGCCTATGCATTGAAAATGCATGGCGGAGGCCTTATGCTATGCACCTAATAAGGGTTTCTTTATTATTATTAGGCGCCCGCCTATGCATTGAAAATGCATGGCGGAGGCCTTATGCTATGCACCTAATAAGGGTTTCTTTATTATTATTATTTTTATTATTATAGTACCGTTAATACAGCCCGAACCGTAGGCTGTACCCCCACAAACTATATATCAAAATGTGCGTCTCGACGCCGCGATCAGGGCTTTTTGTACTTGATGCCGTTTCGACTTACAGTTGGAACAGAATTTGCAAAAAACACTTCTTAACACAATTGACCTCTCAATAATGCTCAGCTGAGCACGACACTGGTGTTTTGGTCGAGTGGGTTAGGTGTCGGGCTGCGAAGCAGAAGATCGAAAGTACGAAACCAAGCTGTGCCAATTTTAGAGAATTACATTTTCACCCAATATTTCATTTCCCTTTGGCTTTAAAAAACGATTTTTCAATTTAAATCAATACAGTTCACCTCATGCCTTTAACTTTGTTATTCACATATTTTATTTTTTCATGCTACATTGAAGTATTTAATCATGTTTTAATAACACCATTTTTCCATGCTGCTTCGATGCAAAACTTCTCCTGTTGGCTGTTGGCTCATTAGCAGGCTCATTTGTTGTGGTCTCTTGTCATTCACACAGAAATATAAACCGTGCCAGCCGACATGAGTTTTACAAACGGCAAAGCTTTGTCTTAAGCAGAAACGTGCCTCTACTCCGCGCTGCGTTCTCAGACCAGTGTGATGCGTTCCCGAGCGTCAGAAAGCTGCATTTAGGAGCATGGTACATTTCTAATTTACAATAATATATATATATTTTTTACAAGTAACAATTAAATAACTTGAACAACTGGTATAAATGAATGATGATAAAGGAATTTATTTAACATGTTTTGGGACAGTTTGTATTCAGACGTTTTAAGAAAACATTAAAGTATTTTATGTATTGTTTATTAATTTATTTTATATTATACTTAATCTCCTCCTTTTCCTGTATAATCCTGCCTCAAGCATTTCGCTGGCTCTCCTTATTATTGTAAACTTTGTAATGTAACGAGAGTTCAGGGACATCCTACAATCAGGCTTAGGCTACTGGAGGACATCAGGGCCAGTTTTTCTCACTCTACTGATTTCTACTGTTCTCCAGTTTTGCATTGCATTGCATTGAAATGAAAGTCACATTTCCTGCCACAGTTGTTTGCTGCTTCTCCACCGAAGCCAGGCCTGCAAGCTCTCCACCATCAGCCATCACTTATCAGTTACCCTCCTTCACTGCCTTGAATGTTAGTCATACTCAAAAACTGCTAGTTGAAAGAATAATTAATTTCATTATTATTTTCTGTTTAAATATCCAGTCATATTCACTGAATTAGAACATCTTTTTAGAATGTTTTTTAGTCTGAAAATGACAAGTACCTTTTGAAATTAACCTTAATGCAGGTACCAAACTTGTCCTTAAACCACAATAATTGTATTTATTTTACTACTATAATGTACTATTTTAATCTTAAATCTTATTTTTATTAGTTGGGATGGTTGCCAGCACAACACTGCATTATGTCCTCGTGACAGAAATCATCGCTAGAAAAATGCATTATCATCATTCAACAATGATTACTGAAAAAGACGTACTTCGTTCCTGCAGTTTCTATACTGTCCACGAGTGGCGCTGTGTGAGCAGACAACAAGCAGTACTCTTTGAGTTCCGGGTCAGAGGTGAACTCCTCCGTCTTGTGGCTGCTATTGCTTGCTGTGCTGTGCTGCCGTTTTTCCTAAATTACTGAAGGATATTGTTGAATCAAGTCCAATTTACCCAGACGAAGGGTGTTCCATTGGGTGTTTTCCTTGCAACTACGTGACGGTGAGTCGTTTATTTAATGTCGGTTTTATATTATGGTAGAAATGCGGTGGCTAGGCTGCACGCCACTGAGCTATATGCTACATGTAAAAGCCTAACAGCAGCGCGATCTCTCCTCCGCTGCAGGTAAAGAGCCGGGTGAAGCTGACACCCCACCCACAGAAAAAACTCTGTTAAATAGACGGAATGGTTAGTGCTTCGTTTGTGCAGATTTGTGCCATTAAAATTAGCGATTGTGCTGTTTTGGTTTTGAAGATATTAAAGAATATTTGTTAAGGTCATCCAGAATTCACCATCTCCCCATTTTGCTTCGAATCCGATCAAACTGGGCTACTTTTTTTAGTGCTTCGTTTGTGCAGGTTTGTGCCGTTAAAATTATCGTTTGTGCTGCTTTGGTTTCGGAGATATTATGAATTTTAATTTCAACCGATGACGTCATCCCAGCCCACCGCTTCAAAATAAAGTGCTACGGTAAATCATATGTTATTGCCGTCACTGTAAAAAACGTAAGTCTTTTTAATATATTTCTACTGATAAATCAGTAACATTACTCTGAAGTTGTGTCATCTACCGAGCCTCCCCCCACCCCACCCCCCCTACAGCATTCTTATAAAATGATCTATATATTCCTGCTTATTGGCAAAGATCTCTTGGGACACATGTTTTTGTTTGTTTTTTTAGTTTCCTGACTGAGGGGAGAGGCTGGAACAGTCTCTGTGCAGGATGGCTGGCGTCCTTAATGATGTTCCTCATTTGTGTAAAAAGATGTGGTCAGATCTACCGTTTGGTCTCAACACTTTTCTCAAGAAAGCAGTTATTAATTTTATATTTTTCTTTTATCATGCAAGTTGTTTTAGCTGCTATTGTAAAATGTGTGTTATATTGTTTTGTACTTTATTCCTGAATAAATATTGCGATTTATTTTGTCTCATTTAAAGAACTTTACTTTAGATAGCAATGTCAAGTGACAGCCACAAAAAAGGCATTTCATTTATTAGAATGTTCAACTGTTTTCATAAAGTCTATTTTTCCTAATCAGAAGGGTTTATTCTTCTTCGAGAGTATAATGTTTATAACATTTTCAAACAGTAACTTGGTTATAGTTGATCTTAGTAGTCATAGTTCATTACTCCTCTGAATTAATTAGAATAGCAAACCTTTATTGCTCTACAATAGGGAGATTTGGGGGTGTCTGCACCTAACAAAAGGGCAATAAAAGTATACAGGCTTATATAACGCAGAAAACATACCCAAACTAAAATCAATAACAGAAAAACTGCAAAAAATAAATCACACTGGTCAGCCTATAAAGTATAACAACACTGTAAGGAACGATCTCCTAAAACGTTCCTTTGTCCACCTAAGCTAAACCTTTAATTAGGCTGAAGGACCACTCCACTTTTTATTGGCTTTATGCATGAAGTGGGAAATGGTGTTCAACTATGAATATATTGACTGTGTTATCAGCTGAAAGTATAAAGCATATAGATTGAATTAGAAATGCCTAAAAATATAGACCAATTTGGTTTGTTGTGTATTGAGCTCAGCACAAAATATTAAAAACTTAACGCTCCCCAAAAACTATTGGGCTGCAAATCTTAATGAAAACTTTATTTTATTTTATTCCAAGGTTGTTGTAGCAAAAACAAAGCACTGAAAAAGTAGCCCACTGTGATTTGCTTTGGATCCAGCTCAGCACCAGCAAAGAAAGAAAAATGTAGCACTTGATTTTGAAGCGGCGGTCTGGGATGACGTCATCGGCTGAAATTAAAATTCATAATATCTCCGAAACCAAAGTAGCACAAACGTTAATTTTAACGGCACAAACATGCACAAAGCACTAAAGAAGTTGACCACTCTGGTTTGCTTTGGCTCCAGCTCAGCACCAGCAAAGGAATAACAATGTAGTGCTTTATTTTGCAGCGGCGGCCTGTAGTGACGTCACCGGCCGAAATTAAAACTTATATTATCTGCGAAACCAAAGCAGCATAAACGCTAATTTTAACGGCACAAACGAAGCACTAAAGAAGTTGACCAGCTTGGTTGGATTCAAAGCAAAATGGGGGGATGGTTAACTCTAGATGAACTTAACAAATATTCTTTAATATCTTCAAAACCAAAACAGCACAAACGCTAATTTTAACGGCACATAAATAAATACTTAAATTAGTAATTAATAAATAAAGTGGCTAATTAAAGGAAATATATACATTTTGTCTCACTGTATAATTCATTTTCTATCTACATTTATTTGTGCATTGTATTTTGGTGGCACATAATTGTATGCATATTTATTTATTGAGCATTTATTTATTTCTGTATTTATTTTTAAATATGGAAGACTTGGTCCTCCATACTCCAGGGCTCAACAAGAGTTCATCTAAAGATGTTTTAGAACTGATTGGTGACCTTTAGTTTATATTTCTGAAAGTTAGTTATAAGTAGAGTTATGTGGTTTTATGTTTTTTGGATACAATCCGGGTTAGCACCCGAACATCCCTTACAGATAGCTTCCTCGTGCGTCCACAGTTAATGCTGTTGGATTTGGTTCGTCCACATTACCCTGGACACCGTGGCTCTTGATACATCACAAACACTTGCTGTCTTGGTCACAGATGCAAGGCAAGGCAAGGGAAATTTATTTATATAGCACAATTCAGTACAGAGACAATACAAAGTGCTTTACATGATTAAAATATAGCAAAATAAACGCAAGTAGGAATAAAATGTAGATAGAAAATAGAATAAAAGCAAGAATGTAGAAACAAAGAAGAACATTAAAAACAGTAAAACATTTTAACTAGAACAGTCAAAGGCAATTTTAAACAGATGTGTTTGCAATCTTGATTCAAAAGAACTCAGGCTTTCCGCACTTTTACAGTTTTCTGGAAGTTTGTTCCAGATAAGTGGAGCATAGGAACTAAATGCTGCTTCTCCTTGTTTAGTTGTGGTTCTAGGTATGCAGAGTAGGCTGGAGCCAGAAGACCTTAGTGGTCTGGACTTTCTTAGTCTTAGTGAGGACGCGGGCAGCAGCGTTCTGGATCAGCTGCAGCTGTCTGATCCACTTTTTAGACAAACCTGTGAAAACACCGTTGCAGTAATCAATTCTACTAAAAATAAACGCATGGATTAGTTTTTCCAGATCCTGCTGAGACACCAGTCCTTTAATCCTGGAAATATTCTTCAGGTGATAGAAAGCCGACCTTGTCACTGTCTGTAAATGCTTTTGAAGGTTCAGGTCTGAGTCCATCACTACAACCAGATTTCGGGCCTGATCAGTGGTTTCTAGCTGAAGCGACTGAAGCTGTGTGCTAACTTTTGATCTCTCCTCTATTGGTCCAAATATTATTACTTCAGTTTTGTTTTTATTCAATTGAAGAAAGTTTTGACACATCCAGCAAGATGTCCACCAACAATTTGTCCTCCTTTGAACTCACCCATGTCACCCATAATGTTGTGTGCATTGCAATATTTTGAGCAAAACTGTGCTCTTACCCTCCTAATTGGACCTTCACACTCTGCTCTTATTGGTTCAATGTGCAATTAATGATGATTGGCCACCAGGCTGGTCCAATTTAGCCATGAAACCTCCCACAATAAAATGAGAGGTGTTTCAGTTTCCTTGTCCAACCCCTGTATATATTGTATTTCACTTACTGAATTGAGTTACTGTAATAATTGTCTATACTTTTATTTATTAAGATTTAATTCTAGTGTTTATGTAAGGCAGAGGTTACAAATGTAAATGTTACAACCTTTTGTTTGGACCGTTTTTGCCTTTTCTTCTTTCTATTAGAAACGGCTCTAAGAGAAGAGGTGGAAACAACGCCCCCAAAATGACGCTTGTGGCCAAAAAGTGTATTATGTCAGTAGTGGTTTAGGACTACCGTAACAAATGAATGGGAAACGTTGACCGTCGGCTGTCGCCAATTAGCTCATTAGCTGCGTCTCAGATCGAAGTACGCAGTTTGCAGCTCTGCAGACGCAAAGTTTTCCCGGTCGGCAGGTTTTGATGAAGACAAATCCTTTTCACTCAGAAGGTTTGATTTAAAATCCCCAAGCGATGAGAGCCTACGACCAAGGAACTCGGAAGCTTTGCCTTTGACGGTCACGCCCACCACCAGGCGGGCGCCTTCTTCAACTTCTTCAGAAGTTGAACGATTCTAGTTAGGCGCCCGCCTATGCATTGAAAATGCATGGCGGAGGCCTTATGTTATGCACCTAATAAGGGTTTCTTTATTATTATTATTATAGTACCGTTAATACAGCCCGAACCGTAGGGTCTACCCCCACAAACTATATATCAAAACGTGCGTCTCGACGCCGCGATCAGGGCTTTTTGTACTTGACGCCGTTTCGACTTACAGTTGGAACAAAATTCGCAAAAAACACTTCTTAACACAATTGACCTCTCAATAATGCTCGGCTGAGCACGACACTGGTGTTTTGGTCGAGTGGGTTAGGTGTCGGGCTGCAAAGCAGAAGATCGTAGGTTCGACTCCAAGCTGTGCCAATTTCAGAGAATTACATTTTCACCCAAAATTTCATTTCCCTTTGGCTTAAAAAACGATTTTTTCATTTAAATCATTAGCCAGATTAATTTATTCAGCATATATCTTAAATATACCAAATACAATATTTCATTTCCCTTTGGCTTTAAAAAACGATTTTTTCATTTAAATCAATAGCCAGATTAATTTATCCAGCATATATCTTAAATATACCAAATACAATATTTCATTTCCCTTTGGCTTTAAAAAACGATTTTTTTCATTTAAATCAATAGCCAGATTAATTTATCCAGCATATATCTTAAATATACCAAATAGTACAATAAAACAATCAAATTCATCACAATCTCTTTAATCTTACATATGAAAAATTATCCCTCGAGCCCTGACGTCAATAGTCCGTCGATTTAAACAAAAATACGCCGCACAGTGCTGGGGTATCGTTAGTTTGTTCAGCTTGAATCAGCAGGTTAGGGTAGCAGGTCGACCGCCCCAAGATGGCGGCCGTATTCAAATTCATCCCGATCTCTTTAATCTTACATATGAAAAGTTATCCCTCGAGCCCTGACGTCAATAGTCCGTCGATTTAAACAAAAATACGCCGCACAGTGCTGGGGTATCGTTAGTGTGTTCAGCTTGAATCAGCAGGTTAGGGTAGCAGGTCGACCGCCCCAAGATGGCGGCCGTATTCAAATTCATCACAATCTCTTTAATCTTACATATGAAAAGTTATCCCTCGAGCCCTGACGTCAATAGTCCGTCGATTTAAACAAAAATACGCCGCACAGTGCCGGGGTATGGTTAGTGTGTTCAGCTTGAATCAGCAGGTTAGGGTAGCAGGTGGACCGCCCCAAGATGGCGGCCGTAATTCGAGGGGCGCTGTGTATTATTCAGAGCAGACAAGCAGTACTCTTTGAGTTCCGGGTCAGAGGTGAACTCCTCCATCTTGTGGCTTGCTGTACTGTGCTGTGCTGCCGTTTTTCCTAAATTACTGAAGGATATTGTTGAATGAAGTCCAATTTACCCAGACGAAGGGTGTTCCATTGGGTGTTTTCCTTGCAACTACGTGACGGTGAGTCGTTTATTTAATGTCGGTTTTATATTATGGTAGAAATGCGGTGGCTAGGCTACACGGCACTGAGGGATGGAAGAGCTGCATGAAGCTGACACCCCACCCACAGAAAAAACTCCGTTAAATAGACTGAATGGTTAGTGCTTCGCTTGTGCAGGTTTGTGCCGTTAAAATTAGCGTTTGTGCTGTTTTGGTTTTGAAGATATTAAAGAATATTTGTTAAGGTCATCCAGAATTCACCATCTCCCCATTTTGCTTCGAATCCGATCAAACTGGGCTACTTTTTTTAGTGCTTCGTTTGTGCCGTTAAAATTATCGTTTGTGCTGCTTTGGTTTCGGAGATATTATGAATTTTAATTTCAACCGATGACGTCATCCCAGCCCGCCGCTTCAAAATAAAGTGCTACGGTAAATCATATGTTATTGCCGTCACTGGAAAAAACGTAAGTCTTTTTAATATATTTCTACTGATAAATCAGTAACATTACTATGAAGTTGTGTCATCTACCGAGCCTCCCCCTACAGCATTCTTATAAAATGATTTATATATTCCTGCTTATTGGTAAAGATCTCTTGGGACACATGTTTTTTTTTTTTTTTTTTTTTAGTTTCCTGACTGAGGGGAGAGGCTGAAACAGTCTCTGTGCAGGATGGCTGGCGTCCTTAATGATGTTCCTCATTTGTGTAAAAAGATGTGGTCAGATCTACCTTTTGGTCTCAACACTTTTCTCAAGAAAGCAGTTATTAATTTTATATTTTTCTTTTATCATGCAAGTTGTTTTAGCTGCTATTGTAAAATGTGTGTTATATTGTTTTGTACTTTATTCCTGAATAGATATTGCGATTTATTTTGTCTCATTTAAAGAACTTTACTTTAGATAGCAATGTCAAGTGACATTGCCAAAAAAGGCATTTCATTTATTAGAATGTTCAACTGTTTTCATAAAGTCTATTTTTCCTAATCAGAAGGGTTTATTCTTCTTCGAGAGTATAATGTTTATAACATTTTCAAACAATAACTTGGTTATAGTTGATCTTAGTAGTCATAGTTCATTACTCCTCTGAATTAATTAGAATAGCAAACCTTTATTGCTCTACAATAGGGAGATTTGGGGGTGTCTGCACCTAACAAAAGGGCAATTAAAGTATACAGGCTTATATAACGCAGAAAACATACCCAAACTAAAATCAATAACAGAAAAACTGCAAAAAATAAATCACACTGGTCAGCCTATAAAGTATAACAACACTGTAAGGAACGATCTCCTAAAACGTTCCTTTGTCCACCTAAGCTAAACCTTTAATTAGGCTGAAGGACCATTCCACTTTTTATTGGCTTTATGCATGAAGTGGGAAATATTGTTCAACTATGAATATATTGACTGAGATCAGCGTGGCCCACCGCGACCCGAGTCATTGGATTAGAACGGGAGAAAATTAAAAATTATTATAAAAAAAATACAAAGTACTGTAGGACAAATAGTGACTCGTGTGTATTTCACTGCTCTTTTGACTGAGGCGCTGCATCCGTGACTCCGCTCTGTAGCGTTTTTTTCTTCTAAAGCCCGCGGTGCAGGTGAGTTTTTTTTTTGGGAGAAGAACACATTTTTATCGGTAGTTTCACTCTTTTTTCAAAAAAGATTCTTATAAACCGACACGCCACCTGATGAGAACTGTAATGAACGGCTCATCAATGCAAATCCGTGAAGCAGCGAGACCGTGAAAGGTGAACCGCAATATAGCGAAGGTTCACTATATATATATATATATATATATATATATATATATATATATATATATATATATATATATATATATGCTGTTTATTCACTAATGTCTAACAACAACTTTGTATCTCCTAGTATTATAAAACTTACATTCTGATCAAAAATATAAACAATGTCTTTTCATCTTGCTTGTGAAAAGTTATCCCTCGAGCCCTGACATAAATAATCCCTCGATTTAAACAAAAATAAGCCGCACAGTGCTGAGGCATCATTAGTGTGTCAGCTTGAATCAGCAGGATTAGGTATCAAGTCGACCGCCCCAAGGTGGCGCCCGTAATTCCTGCGCAGCGACAGTCAATGCGGGGTCTACTCTTATATTATGTCTATGGACACAACCATGTTAGCGGCTAACGCTTAGCATGTTGCTAACCGGAAGTAGCTCTAGGAAGGTCTCACCAACTTCTGCTTCAGAGTTTGTACTTCCTTTAGTAGTTTGTAATGCCTTTAACATTTTTATTCACATATTTCATTTTTTCATGTTACATTGAAGTATTTAATCATGTTTTAATAACACCAATTTTCCATGCTGCTTGGATGCAGACCTTCTCCTGTCGGCTGGTTTTGACGAAGACAAATCCTTTTCACACTCAGAAGATTTGATTTAAAATCCCCAAGCGATAAAAGCCTACGACCAAGGAACTCGGAAGCTTTGCCTTTGACGGTTACGCGCACCACCAGGCGGGCGCCTTCTTCAACTTCTTCAGAAGTTGAACGTTTCTAGTTATTATTATTATTATTATTATAGTACCGTTAATACAGCCCGAACCGTAGGGTCTACCCCCACATACTATATATCGAAACGTTGGTTTCGACGCCGCGATCAGGGCTTTTTGTACTTGACGCCGTTTCGACTTACATTTGGAACAAAATTCGCAAAAAACACTTCTTAACACAATTGACCTTTCAATAAAGCTCGGCTGAGCACGACACTGGTGTTTTGGTCGAGTGGGTTAGGTGTCGGGCTGCAAAGCAGAAGATCGAAAGTTCGAATCCAAGCTGTGCCAATTTTAGAGAATTACATTTTCACCCAATATTTAATTTCCCTTTGGCTTTAAAAAACGATTTTTCAATTTAAATCAATACAGTTCACCTCATGCCTTTAACTTTTTTATTCACATATTTTATTTTTTCATGCTACATTGAAGTATTTAATCATGTTTTAATAACACCAATTTTCCATGCTGCTTTGATGCAGACCTTCTCCTGTTGGCTGTTGGCTCATTAGCAGCCTCATTTGTTGTGGTCTGTTGTCATTCACACAGAACAATAAACCGTGCCAGCCGACATGAGTTTTACAAACGGCAAAGCTTTGTCTTAAGCAGTAACGTGCTTCTACTCCGCGCTGCGTTCTCAGACCAGTGTGATGCGTTCCCGAGCGTCAGAAAGCTGCATTCAGGAGCATGGGACATTTCTAATTTACAATAATATATATATATTTTTTTTACAAGTAACAATTAAATAACTTGAACAACTGGTATAAATGAATGATGATAAAGGAATTTATTTAACATGTTTTGGGACAGTTTGTATTCAGACGTTTTAAGAAAACATTAAAGTATTTTATGTATTGTTTATTAATTTATTTTATATTATACTTAATCTCCTCCTTTTCCTGTATAATCCTGCCTCAAGCATTTCGCTGGCTCTCCTTATTATTGTAAACTTTGTAATGTAACGAGAGTTCAGGGACATCCTACAATCAGGCTTAGGCTACTGGAGGACATCAGGGCCAGTTTTTCTCACTCTACTGATTTCTACTGTTCTCCAGTTTTGCATTGCATTGCATTGAAATGAAAGTCACATTTCCTGCCACAGTTGTTTGCTGCTTCTCCACCGAAGCCAGGCCTGCAAGCTCTCCACCATCAGCCATCACTTATCAGTTACCCTCCTTCACTGCCTTGAATTTTAGTCATACTCAAAAACTGCTAGTTGAAAGAATAATTAATTTCATTATTATTTTCTGTTTAAATATCCAGTCATATTCACTGAATTAGAACATCTTTTTAGAATGTTTTTTAGTCTGAAAATGACAAGTACCTTTTGAAATTAACCTTAATGCAGGTACCAAACTTGTCCTTAAACCACAATAATTGTATTTATTTTACTACTATAATGTACTATTTTAATCTTAAATCTTATTTTTATTAGTTGGGATGGCTGCCAGCACAACACTGCATTATGTCCTCGTGACAGAAATCATCGCTAGAAAAATGCATTATCATCATTCAACAATGATTACTGAAAAAGACGTACTTCGTTCCTGCAGTTCCTATACTGTCCACGAGTGGCGCTGTGTGAGCAGACAACAAGCAGTACTCTTTGAGTTCCGGGTCAGAGGTGAACTCCTCCGTCTTGTGGCTGCTATTGCTTGCTGTGCTGTGCTGTGCTGCCGTTTTTCCTAAATTACTGAAGGATATTGTTGAATCAAGTCCAATTTACCCAGACGAAGGGTGTTCCATTGGGTGTTTTCCTTGCAACTACGTGACGGTGAGTCGTTTATTTAATGTCGGTTTTATATTATGGTAGAAATGCGGTGGCAAGGCTACACGGCACTGAGGGATGGAAGAGCTGCGTGAAGCTGACACCCCACCCACAGAAAAAACTCCGTTAAATAGACGGAATGGTTAGTGCTTCGCTTGTGCAGGTTTGTGCCGTTAAAATTACCGTTTGTGCTGTTTTGGTTTTGAAGATATTAAAGAATATTTGTTAAGGTCATCCAGAATTCACCATCTCCCCATTTTGCTTCGAATCCAATCAAACTGGGCTACTTTTTTTAGTGCTTCGTTTGTGCAGGTTTGTGCCGTTAAAATTATCGTTTGTGCTGCTTTGGTTTCGGAGATATTATGAATTTTAATTTCAACCGATGACGTCATCCCAGCCCGCCGCTTCAAAATAAAGTGCTATGGTAAATCATATGTTATTGCCGTCACTGGAAAAAACGTAAGTCTTTTTAATATATTTCTACTGATAAATCAGTAACATTACTATGAAGTTGTGTCATCTACCGAGCCTCCCCCCACCCCACCCCCCCTACAGCATTCTTATAAAATGATTTATATATTCCTGCTTATTGGCAAAGATCTCTTGGGACACATGTTTTTGTTTGTTTTTTTAGTTTCCTGACTGAGGGGAGAGGCTGGAACAGTCTCTGTGCAGGATGGCTGGTGTCCTTAATGATGTTCCTCATTTGTGTAAAAAGATGTGGTCAGATCTACCGTTTGGTCTCAACACTTTTCTCAAGAAAGCAGTTATTAATTTTATATTTTTCTTTTATCGTGCAAGTTGTTTTAGCTGCTATTGTAAAATGTGTGTTATATTGTTTTGTACTTTATTCCTGAATACATATTGCGATTTATTTTGTCTCATTTAAAGAACTTTACTTTAGATAGCAATGTCAAGTGACATTGCCAAAAAAGGCATTTCATTTATTAGAATGTTCAACTGTTTTCATAAAGTCTATTTTTCCTAATCAGAAGGGTTTATTCTTCTTCGAGAGTATAATGTTTATAACATTTTCAAACAATAACTTGGTTATAGTTGATCTTAGTAGTCATAGTTCATTACTCCTCTGAATTAATTAGAATAGCAAACCTTTATTGCTCTTCAATAGGGAGATTTGGGGGTGTCTGCACCTAACAAAAGGGCAATTAAAGTATACAGGCTTATATAACGCAGAAAACATACCCAAACTAAAATCAATAACAGAAAAACTGCAAAAAATAAATCACACTGGTCAGCCTATAAAGTATAACAACATTAAAATTCATAATATCTCAGAAACCATAGTGGCACAAACGTTAATTTTAACGGCACAAAGATGCACAAACACAGCACTACAGAAGTTGACCACTGTGGTTTGCTTTGGCTCCAGCTCAGCACCAGCAAAGGAATAACAATGTAGCGCTTTATTTTGCAGCGGCGACCTGTGGTGACGTCACCGGCCGGAATTAAAACTTATATTATCTGCGAAACCAAAGCAGCATAAACGCTAATTTTAACGGCACAAATTTGCACAAACGAAGCACTAAAGAAGTTGACCAGCTTGGTTGGATTCAAAGCAAAATGATGGGATGGTGAACTCTAGATGAACTTAACAAATATTCTTTAATATCTTCAAAACCAAAACAGCACAAACGCTAATTTTAACGGCACAAATGTGCACAAACCAAGCACTAACCATTCCGTCTATTTAACTGAGTTTTTTCTGTGAGTGGGGTGTCAGCATCTGACACATGGCCTTTGGTGAGCTTTGGTGACATTAAGTATTGGCACCCTTTTTGAGGAACTTCCCAGTACAGGATTTGGACCAAACTAACAGAGTACAATCACCCGGTGATACTGGACACAACCATAGACATATATAAAGAGTAGACCCCGCATCGACCGCTCTCGCCTATAGGCGCTGACGAGATTTAGGGGCGCCATCTTGGGGCGGTCGACAACTCCGCTCAGTCTAATGTGTTAACCAGGTGCAGAATCAATTTTAATCAACTAGAACTCGTTTAATGTTGAACTAATTTTCACATTTGTTTAGCTTAAAACTTTAAAACTATAGCTATTATAACAAATGGTCCAGTGCGTTTAAATAATCTTAGTGGGGTTAAAAGTAATAGAATATTCTGACATGATGTATGTATGTTTCAAAACACAGCCACGCACACATTTTTTATAATTTTTTTATTGCTATATAAACAAACACATTTGTACATGTACATATGTACATATACTTCCCAAAAAGAACCCGTGATGGGCGAAATCTGTAAAGTAGTAACCTTTATTTTTTTTACAATTATTATATACAATTAAATACACTATAGTATATTGAAACCATAGAACAAAACCTTTTTACCGGCCCAAGCATTTGTTTAACAAATGAAAGTACTATATAAACGTTTTTTTTATTATTATTATTTACAAATAAGCTGTAAAGTAATAATTTTAATCAATACGAACTGAAGGCTTCAAATTGCGGAGATCAGCGTGGCCCACCGCGACCCGAGTCATTGGATTAGAACGGGAGAAAATTAAAAATTATTATAAAAAAAATACAAAGTACAGTAGGACAAATAGTGACTCGTGTGTATTTCACTGCTCTTTTGACTGAGGCGCTGCATCCGTGACTCCGGTCTGTAGCGTTTTTTTCTTCTAAAGCCCGCGGTGCAGGTGAGTTTTTTTTTTCGGGAGAAGAACACATTTTTATCGGTAGTTGTCACTCTTTTTTTCAAAAAAGATTCTTAGAAACCGACACGCCACCTGATGAGAACTGTAATGAACGGCTCATCAATGCAAATCCGTGAAGCAGCGAGACCGTGAAAGGTGAACCGCAATATAGCGAGGGTTCACTATATATATATATATATATATATATATATATATATATATATATATATATATATATATATATGCTGTTTATTCACTAATGTCTAACAACAACTTTGTATCTCCTAGTATTAGAAAACTTACATTCTGATCAAAAATATAAACAATGTCTTTTCATCTTGCTTGTGAAAAGTTATCCCTCGAGCCCTGACATAAATAATCCCTCGATTTAAACAAAAATGAGCCGCACAGTGCTGAGGCATCATTAGTGTGTCAGCTTGAATCAGCAGGATTAGGTATCAAGTCGACCGCCCCAAGGTGGCGCCCGTAATTCCTGCGCAGCGACAGTCAATGCGGGGTCTACTCTTATATTATGTCTATGGACACAACCATGTTAGCGGCTAACGCTTAGCATGTTGCTAACAGGAAGTAGCTCTAGGAAGGTCTCACCAACTTCTGCTTCACAGAGTTTGTACTTCCTTTAATAGTTTGTAATGCCTTTATCATTTTTATTCACATATTTCATTTTTTCATGTTACATTGAAGTATTTAATCATGTTTTAATAACACCAATTTTCCATGCTGCTTGGATGCAGACCTTCTCCTGTCGACTTTTTTTTTGGGGAGGCTTAGTTGCTAAAGGAGGCCGATCTGACACATGGCCTTTGGTGAGCTTTGGTGACATTAAGTATTGGCACCCTTTTTGAGGAACTTCCCAGTACAGGATTTGGACCAAACTAACAGAGTACAATCACCCGGTGATACTGGACACAACCATGTTAGCAGCTAACGCTTAACATGTTGCTAACCGGAAGTAGCTCTAGGAAGGTCTCACCAACTTCTGCTTCACAGAGTTTGTACTTCCTTTAGTAGTTTGTAATGCCTTTATCATTTTTATTCACATATTTCATTTTTTCATGCTACATTGAAGTATTTAATCATGTTTTAATAACACCAATTTTCCATGCTGCTTGGATGCAGACCTTCTCCTGTCGGCTGGTTTTGACGAAGACAAATCCTTTTCACACTCAGAAGATTTGATTTAAAATCCCCAAGCGATAAAAGCCTACGACCAAGGAACTCGGAAGCTTTGCCTTTGACGGTTACGCGCACCACCAGGCGGGCGCCTTCTTCAACTTCTTCAGAAGTTGAACGTTTCTAGTTATTATTATTAGGCGCCCGCCTATGCATTGAAAATGCATGGCGGAGGCCTTATGTTATGCACCTAATAAGGATTTCTTTATTATTATTATTATTGTTTATTAACCTTCCGTCACCGTTAATACAGCTCGAACCGTAGGCTGTACCCCCACAAACTATATATCAAAACGTGCGTCTCGACGCCGCGATCAGGGCTTTTTGTACTTGACGCCGTTTCAACTTACAGTTGGAAGAAAATTCGCAAAAAACACTTCTTAACACAATTGACCTCTCAATGATGCTCGGCTGAGCACGACACTGGTGTTTTGGTCGAGTGGGTAAGGTGTCGGGCTGCGAAGCAGAAGATCGAATGTTCGAATCCAAGCTGTGCCAATTTTAGAGAATTACATTTTCACCCAATATTTCATTTCCCTTTGGCTTTAAAAAACGATTTTTCACTTTAAATCAATACAGTTCACCTCATGCTTTTAACTTTTTTATTCACATATTTTATTTTTTCATGCTACATTGAAGTATTTAATCATGTTTTAATAACACCAATTTTCCATGCTGCTTCGATGCAGACCTTCTCCTGTTGGCTCATTAGCAGCCTCATTTGTTGTGGTCTGTTGTCATTCACACAGAACAATAAACCGTGCCAGCCGACATGAGTTTTACTAACGGCAAAGCTTTGTCTTAAGCAGAAACGTGCCTCTACTCCGCGCTGCATTCTCAGACCAGTGTGATGCGTTCCCGAGCGTCAGAAAGCTATGGTGCATTCAGGAGCATGGGACATTTCTAATTTACAATAATAATTTTTTTTTACAAGTAACAATTAAATAACTTGAACAACTGGTATAAATGAATGATGATAAAGGAATTTATTTAACATGTTTTGGGACAGTTTGTATTCAGACGTTTTAAGAAAACATTAAAGTATTTTATGTATTGTTTATTAATTTATTTCATATTAATACTTAATCTCCTCCTTTTCCTGTCAAATCCTGCCTCAAGCATTTCGCTGGCTCTCCTTATTATTGTAAACTTTGTAATGTAACAAGAGTTCAGTGATGTCCTACAATCAGGCTTAGGCTACTGGAGGATATCAGGGCCAGTTTTTCTCACTCTACTGATTTCTACTGTTGTCCAGTTTTGCATTGCATTGCATTGAAATGAAAGTCACATTTCCTGCCACACTTGTTTGCTGCTTCTCCACCGAAGCCAGGCCTGCAAGCTCTCCACCATCAGCCATCACTTATCAGTTACCATCCTTCACTGCCTCGAATTTTAGTCATACTCAAAACTGCTAGTTGAAAGAATAATTAATCTACCGAGCCCCCCCCCCCCCTACAGCATTCTTATAAAATGATTTATATATTCCTGCTTATTGGCAAAGATCTCTTGGGAAACATGTTTTTGTTTGTTTTTTAGTTTCCTGACTGAGGGGAGAGGCCGGAACAGTCTCTGTGCAGGATGGCTGCCGTCCTTAATGATGTTCCTCATTTGTGTAAAAAGATGTGGTCAGATCTACCGTTTGGTCTCAACACTTTTCTCAAGAAAGCAGTTATTATTTTTATATTTTTCTTTTATCATGCAAGTTGTTTTAGCTGCTATTGTAAAATGTGTGTTATATTGTTTTGTACTTTATTCCTGAATAAATATTACGATTTATTTTGTCTCATTTAAAAAACTTTACTTAAGATAGCAATGCCAAGTGAGCCACCAAAAAAGGCATTTCATTTATTAGAATGTTCAACTGTTTTCATAAAGTCTATTTTTCCTAATGTAACCCACATAAATTGCACTGGGTTATTGAATGTAGTTGTAGTGTTGCCCCCTGTCCATTAGGGGTCGCTGTGCTGCATGTGAACAAGTGCATTGCACATAGAAGAAGAGTCCACAGCTGCGTTTCTTTTTTCCTGAAGCTCATAGAGATATTGTGAGTGAAAGAAATATTAAAATTTTTCAACCTTCCGACACTTCACCGTTATTTTTTAACTAAATCTTTGTTTAACTTTTTCAAGAAGACGTTCAGCGCATTTGCGCTGCGCTGCGCCGGCTGGGTTGCCGGGTCTAGTCATTTGTTTATTGTTCCAGCTTTTGGTCAGCAGCAAATATGTAAGAAGCAAGCGATAGCACTAGCCCTGCTAGTTCGAAGAAAAAGAGCAGCAAGGAAGAAGAGGCTGTGGGTGCACGAAACCCTCAGGTCCAGAGAGCAGCTTGGGGAGTTCCGGCTTGTGAAAGAGCTCCGTTTTCACAGCGACCGGTTCCAAGTCTACTTGGGGCTGTATATTTAAAAAAAAAAAAAAAAAAGTATGATGTGTGCTACTAAAAAGCAGCAGAGGCATGTGTGTGTGTGTGTGTGTGAAATGTGTTTCCATGCTACTGCTTTCCTCCCGATGTCCCTGTACAGTCGCAAACTTGTGTCATATAGTTCGGGGAATTCAGACACACAGTACAAGCTTTTCCTTCATTTTGCTTCCTGGTCTTTCCCGCCGATGGCCCGGTTTCTATTGGCAACGCGTGCATTTGTCACGGCGCGCGCGCTCAAAGTTCAGCGCTGCGTTATATATATGCTGTGACACGGTGTAGGAGTGCGTGCAGACAATTCTTAAGCTACGAGGTTACTCTATATGGCTAATGTTTTCAGGCTTCAGGCCATTGCAATGACGTTTTGAATATAATATGATGTGGTATACACATAGTAAGTTGCTAATGGCTTACTGTTGATATTGTATTTGGTTAACTGTGATTGTACATGCATGTTAACTGGATGTACATTCACAGTTATGACACACTGTCATTTTGCTGATCTGGTACTGTATTGCACAGTTGTTCAGTACATGATTTATATTATACAGAGAAATGATATTTGAGTTGAATGTTAATACTTATGGTATGAAGTGAAACGATCCTGCATGGCACTAATGAGGTATTTTATACTGCCGTGTGCAGATTGTGCAGATTGTCCTGTGGCCTGGACGCAATCTGATCTGGATTACAGATAAGACTGAGATACACATCACTAATTTCCTACCCGGGTAGTGATTAGTAAGGACTTGTTTCATTTTTTTTCTTCCTTTTTTGACAAAAGTACATACGAAGATGTTTTTGCATTTTTCTACCTTTTTTCCTTTTTCCGAGGAATTGAAGGATACATGGACATTGATACAGAAACATTGAACTTTGGGTTTATAATATTGAACTTTGGGATTGAAACATTGAACTCTGGGATCGAAATATGGAACTTTGGGGTTAAACTTTATGATATTGAACATATTGTTACTGACTGACTTTACGCGACTGACTTTAAGGGGTTATACCTTTTTCTGCCGTGTGCAGATTGGTTTTTTTGTTATTGTGCATCTTCTGCTACGATTGAGAGAGAGAGAGAGAGAGATACAGCGAGCCATCCCAAGGACTGTGACCATTGTGTGTGTCCGCCTACCTGTGGCCTGGACGCAATCTGATCTGGATTACAGATAAGACTGAGATACACATCACTAATTTCCTACCCGGGTAGTGATTAGTAAGGACTTGTTTCATTTTTTTTCTTCCTTTTTTTACAAAAGTACATACGAAGATGTTTTTGCATTTTTCTACCTTTTTTCCTTTTTTCGAGGAATTAAAGGATACATGGACATTGATACAGAAACTTTGAACTTTGGGTTTGAAATATTGAACTTTGGGATTGAAACATTGAACTCTGGGATCGAAATATGGAACTTTGGGGTTAAACTTTATGATATTGAACATATTGTTACTGACTGACTTTACGCGACTGACTTTAAGGGGTTATACATTTTTCTATTGTGGTTCAATATCTTTTCTTGTGTGTCATAATAAATGTTATTGTCTTTTCCTTCATCTAAACACTGGTCGTTGCCAATTCTCTCCCTATAGCCGAACCTAGCTCTGATAACTCTGGTAATATAGTGGTCCTATATATTGCGTTAAGTTAGAAGCGTTACACTAATCTGAAGGGTTTATTCTTCTTTGAGAGTATAATGTATATAACATTTTCAAACAGTAACTTGTTTATAGTTGATCTTAGCAGTCATAGTTCATTACTCCTCTGAATTAATTAGAATAGCAAACCTTTATTGTTCTACAATAGGGAGATTTGGGGTTGTCTGCACCTAACAAAATGGCAATAAAAGTATACAGGCTTATATAACGCAGAAAACATACCCAAACTAAAATCAATAACAGAAAAACTGCAAAAAATAAATCACACTGGTCAGCCTATAAAGTATAACAACACTGTAAGGAACGATCTCCTAAAACGTTCCTTTGTCCACCTAAGCTAAACCTTTAATTAGGCTGAAGGACCACTCCACTTTTTATTGGCTTTATGCATGAAGTGGGAAATGGTGTTCAACTATGAATATATTGACTGTGTTATCAGCTGAAAGTATAAAGCATATAGATTGAATTAGAAATGCCTAAAAATATAGACCAATTTGGTTTGTTGTGTATTGAGCTCAGCACAAAATATTAAAAACTTAACGTTCCCCAAAAACTATTGGGCTGCAAATCTTAATGAAAACTTTATTTTATTTTATTCCAAGGTTGTTGTAGCACAAACAAAGCACTGAAAAAGTAGCCCACTGTGATTTGCTTTGGATCCAGCTCAGCACCAGCAAAGAAAGAAAAACATAGCACTTTATTTTGAAGCGGCGGTCTGGGATGACGTCATCGGCTGAAATTAAAATTCATAATATCTCCGAAACCAAAGTAGCACAAACGTTAATTTTAACGGCACAAACATGCACAAAGCACTAAAGAAGTTGACCACTCTGGTTTGCTTTGGCTCCAGCTCAGCACCAGCAAAGGAATAACAATGTAGCGCTTTATTTTGCAGCGGCGGCCTGTAGTGACGTCACCGGCCGAAATTAAAACTTATATTATCTGCGAAACCAAAGCAGCATAAACGCTAATTTTAACGGCACAAACGAAGCACTAAAGAAGTTGACCAGCTTGGTTGGATTCAAAGCAAAATGGGGGGATGGTTAACTCTAGATGAACTTAACAAATATTCTTTAATATCTTCAAAACCAAAACAGCACAAACGCTAATTTTAACGGCACATAAATAAATACTTAAAAAATAAGTAATTAATAAATAAAGTGGCTAATTAAAGGAAATATATACATTTTGTCTCACTGTATAATTCATTTTCTATCTACATTTATTTGTGCATTGTATTTTTGGTGGCACATAATTGTATGCATATTTATTTATTGAGCATTTATTTATTTATGTATTTATTTTTAAATATGGAAGACTTGATCCTCCATACTCCAGGGCTCAACAAGAGTTCATCTAAAGATGTTTTAGAACTGATTGGTAACCTTTAGTTTATATTTCAGAAAGTTAGTTATAAGTAGCGTTATGTGGTTTCATGTTTTTTGGATACAATCCGGGTTAGCACCCGAACATCCCTTACAGACAGCTTCCTCGTGCGTCCACAGTTAATGCTGTTGGATTTGGTTCGTCCACATTACCCTGGACACCGTGGCTCTTGATACATCACAAACACTTGCTGTCTTGGTCACAGATGCAAGGCAAGGCAAGGGAAATATATTTATATAGCACAATTCAGTACAGAGACAATACAAAGTGCTTTACATGATTAAAATATAGCAAAATAAATGCAAGTAGGAATAAAATGTAGCTACAAAATAGAATAAAAGCAAGTAGAGATAGAATGTAGAAACAAAGAAAAACATTAAAAACAGTTTAACTAGAACAGTCAAAGGCAATTGTAAACAAATGTGTTTTTAATCTTGATTCAAAAGAACTCAGGCTTTCCGCACTTTTACAGTTTTCTGGAAGTTTGTTCCAGATAAGCGGAGCATAGGAACTAAATGCTGCTTCTCCTTGTTTAGTTGTGGTTCTAGGTATGCAGAGTAGGCTGGAGCCAGAAGACCTTAGTGGTCTGGAGGGTTCATACACTGATAACAAGTCTGTAATGTATTTAGGTGCTAAGCCATTTAGGGATTTATAGACTAACAGAAGTATTTTGAAGTCTATTCTCTGAGATAAAGGGAGCCAGTGTAAGGACTTTAGAACTGGGTTCATGTTCTCTACTTTCTTAGTCTTAGTGAGGACGCGGAC